>NC_084633.1:36729769-36774769 GCF_033978795.1 Nerophis ophidion | reverse complement strand
TTTTATGCTGCTGATTCCGATACTGATCGTCCGTGAGTGAGATCGGCCGATACAAATACCGATCACATGTGTTTACATTATTCATAGTGAATACAACTTTACAATATCAGCAAAAGGTTTAAACTAGTTCCTTTACTCTCTTATTACATACATTTGTATGTTCAAAACAAAGTTGATAGTACACAAAAACTATCTATTACTGTAGTTTTTACTTTTTGCCCTCAAAGTCCTCCTGTGTCCAAGGAAGTAACATTAATAAAAACAATAACAATTTTCAGAAAATACAAAAATAAATCTTATCACTTGAGTATCGATCATACGATGATACTACCCTTGGTATCGGTGCCACCAATGTATGGATCAATCAGCCCCCCTTCTCCCGGTTGTACTATCCTCTTTCTAGACCGGTGGTTCTTAACCTGGGTTCGATCGAACCTTTGGGGTTCGGTGAGTCGGCCTCAGGGGTTCAGTAGAGGTCAAAACACACCCGACTCATCGTTCCAATAAAAACTTCTCCGTATCGGCGTACTACGGATACGGCAACAGCAGAAGTCCCACTGATTTGCAGGTGTGTCATTTGTTGTGAGTTTATGCAGTCTGGTGTCGGTTTTGTTCTTTGAACAAGGTGATGTTCATGCACGCTTCATTTTGTGCACCAGTAAAAAAACATGGTAACACTTTAGTATGGGGGACACATTCACCATTAATTAGTGGCTTATTAACATGCAAATTAGTAACATATTGGCTCTTAACTAGTCATTATTAAGTACTTATTAATGCCTTATTGGCCTCATTATAACCGCAACCCTCTAACCATAACCCTAACCAAATAACTCCAAATTAAGTCTTTGTTACTTAGAATATGTTCCCCTAGTGTCCAAAAACCTCTAAATTAAGTCTTTGTTACTTAGAATATGTTCTCCATACTAAAGTGTTACCAAAAACATACAACTTTGTCTTGAATTTAAAAAACAAAACAATTTATTTTTCACTAAGAAGGGTTGGGTGAATGCGCATATGAAACTAATGGGGTTCGGTACCTCCAACAAGGTTAAGAACCACTGCTCTAGACTCTTATTTTGTTAATTTCTTGTTAATAAATGCTTACTTTCTGCTGTATGCTTCTTGAACTTTACTAAGCACTTACTTCTTACTGTTTTTTCTAGATAGCTTAGCAGCTATCTTAGCTATTAGCATGCTTGCTCTCGGTGTGTAACATGTTTTTCCCCTCAAAGTCCTCCTGTGTCCAAGGAAGTAACATTACTAAAACGACTAAAACATGATTTTTAGAAAATAAAGATGTAAATTGAATCACTCTAGTATCGATCGTAGGATGATACTACCCTTGGTATCGACACCACCAATGTATGGATCCTTTCTCCCGGTTGTACTATCCTCTCTCTAGACTCTTATTTTGTTAATTTCTTGTCAATAAATGCTTATTTTCTGCTGTATGCTTCTTGAACTTGATTAAGCACTTCTAAGTGTTGTTTTCAAGCTATCTTAGCAGCTATCTTAGCTATTAGCATGCTTGCTCTCGGTGTGTAACATGTTTTGCCCTCAAAGTCCTCCTGTGTCCAAGGAAGTAACATTACTAAAACGACTAAAACATGATTTTTAGAAAATAAAGATGTAAATTGAATCACTCTAGTATCGATCGTAGGATGATACTACCCTTGGTATCAACACCACCAATGTATGGATCCTTTCTCCCGGTTGTACTATCCTCTCTCTAGACTCTTATTTTGTTAATTTCTTGTTAATAAATGCTTACTTTCTGCTGTATGCTTCTTGAACTTTACTAAGCACTTACTTCTTACTGTTTTTTCTAGATAGCTTAGCAGCTATCTTAGCTATTAGCATGCTTGCTCTCGGTGTGTAACATGTTTTTGCCCTCAAAGCCCTCCTGTGTCCAAGGAAGTAACATTACTAAAACGACTAAAACATGATTTTTAGAAAATAAAGATGTAAATTGAATCACTCTAGTATCGATCGTAGGATGATACTACCCTTGGTATCGACACCACCAATGTATGGATCCTTTCTCCCGGTTGTACTATCCTCTCTCTAGACTCTTATTTTGTTAATTTCTTGTCAATAAATGCTTATTTTCTGCTGTATGCTTCTTGAACTTGATTAAGCATTTCTAAGTGTTGTTTTCAAGCTAGCTTAGCAGCTATCTTAGCTATTAGCATGCTTGCTCTCGGTGTGTAACATGTTTTTGCCCTCAAAGTCCCCCTGTGTCCAAGGAAGTAACATTACTAAAACGACTAAAACATGATTTTTAGAAAATGAAGATGTAAATTGAATCACTCTAGTATCGATCGTAGGATGATACTACCCTTGGTATCGACACCACCAATGTATGGATCCTTTCTCCCGGTTGTACTATCCTCTCTCTAGACTCTTATTTTATTAATTTCTTGTCAATAAATGCTTATTTTCTGCTGTATGCTTCTTGAACTTGATTAAGTACTTCTAAGTGTTGTTTTCAAGCTAGCTTAGCAGCTATTTTAGCTATTAGCATGCTTGCTCTCGGTGTGTAACATGTTTTTGCCCTCAAAGTCCTCCTGTGTCCAAGGAAGTAACATGAATGAAAACGACTAAAACATGATTTTTAGAAAATAAAAATGTAAATCTAATCAGTCTAGTGCCGATCGTACGATGATACTACCCTTGGTATCGACACCACCAATGCATAGATCAATCTGCCCCCCTTCTCCCGGTTGTATTATCCTCTCTCTAGACTCTTATTTTGTTAATTTCTTGTTAATAAATGCTTACTTTCTGCTGTATGCTTCTTGAACTTGATTAAGCACTTACTTCTTAGTGTTGTTTCAAGCTAGCTTATCGGCTATTAGCATGCTTGCTCTCGGTGTGTAACATGTTTTTGCCCTCAAAGTCCTCCTGTGTCCAAAGGAAGTAACATGAATGAAAACGACTAAAACATGATTTTTTAAAAATAAATATGTAAAGCTAGTCTCTCTAGTATCGATCGTACAGTGATACTACCCTTGGTATCACCAATGTATGGATAAATCAGCCCCTCGCCGGTTGTATTATCCTCTCTCTAGACTCTTAGTTTGTCAATTTCTTGTTTATAAATGCTTATTTTCTGCTGTATGCTTTTTGAACTTGATTAAGCACTTACTTCTTAGTGTTGTTTCAAGCTAGCTTATCGGCTATTAGCATGCTTGCTCTCGGTGTGTAACATGTTTTTGCCCTCAAAGTCCTCCTGTGTCCAAGGAAGTAACATGAATGAAAACGACTAAAACATGATTTTTTGAAAATAAATATGTAAAGCTAGTCTCTCTAGTATCGATCGTACAGTGATACTACCCTTGTTATCACCAATGTATGGATAAATCAGCCCCTCGCCGGTTGTATTATCCTCTCTCTAGACTCTTAGTTTGTCAATTTCTTGTTTATAAATGCTTATTTTCTGCTGTACGCTTCTTGAAATTTACTAAACACTTAGTTCTGAGTGTTGTTTTCAAGCCAGTTTAGCAGCTATCTTAGCTATTAGCATGCATGCTCCTGGCTTGCTCTCGGTGTGTAACATGTTTTTGCCCTCAAAGTCCTCCTTAAAGATAGCAAGAAATGTAGTCTGCCTGTCTTGTCGTAATGAAGTTGATTATTATTTACTGAGTGTGTATGGAGACACATAACTAGCGCTAGCCACTTGTCAGCGGGGGGGTCCTGTGATCGACATTGAAAGGCATTAATCGGCAAATACTTTTTCATGAAGATATGATCGTTCCAACGATTGCCATGAGACAAGTATGCTAACAAATATTTTGGCGTTCAGTCGTGTAAATGAATGAGAGATATCTGTATTTCTGCAGTTCATTGTAAAAGAATAGTACCTGAATGTCCAAGACAACCTCGGGGTTGCTCTTCCCAGTCAAAAACTTCGGGTCCAGGTTGTTGATGAGTCTATCCATGGACTCTGACAAGGTCTCGGCGTCCAGCTGGAACTATATAAAAAAACCCTGGTTCGTTAACAAGGAGCTCATCAGCAACCGGTCCTGTGTCTGTGTCCTACCTTCTTGTAGTCTTCAACGTTGTCCAGGTGTATTTCTTGGGCCAGGCACAAGTTGAGGAAGGACTGCCATCCGCTTTGCACGGCGTCTCTGTGGGTCTGACATGGCAGTACTGTGATTTGTCCGTACGGGAGAGTCTCAAGAACGTTGGCGAGGCCTGGCAGGTGTTACCTGGACCGTGGCGCTGCCAGGGTGATTGGAGGCCACCAGGCGGTGTCCTTCCTCCACGAGTTGGTTGACCTCACGCTCGTGTGATAGCAGACCGTTGGTTTTGAATTTCTGCAGTCAAACCGCAGAGAGAGGTAGTCTACATATGCAACTTATGTAGTTAGCCAGCGGCTAACCTCTACACCGGTTATACGTGTTTGCTCCCCGACTGGTGCAACCGGGTCCCAATCGAGCTTGAAGGCAAGCTGACAAACAAACGAGGCAAATTCTTCCTCACTCTGTAAGTTCAAGAATGGAAATTATAGGTAAAGCTTGAGCTGTCAAAGGTACTACAGGGAATTTATTTTGTAACGTTTTTATTTATAATCCAAACATGTTCCCACAAATTCAAATACACATGAACTTTTGTGACTTGGAGAAGGCATTCGACCGTGTCCCTCGGGAAGTCCTGTGGGGAGTGCTCAGAGAGTATGGGGTATCGGACTGTCTTATTGTGGCGGTCCACTCCCTGTATGATCAGTGCCAGAGCTTGGTCCGCATTGCCGGCAGTAAGTCGAACACATTTCCAGTGAGGGTTGGACTCCGCCAAGGCTGCCCTTTGTCACCGATTCTGTTCATAACTTTTATGGACAGAATTTCTAGGCGCAGTCAAGGCATTGAGGGGTTCCGGTTTGGTGGCCGCAGGATTAGGTCTCTGCTTTTTGCAGATGATGTGGTCCTGATGGCTTCATCTGACCGGGATCTTCAGCTCTCACTGGATCGGTTTGCAGCCGAGTGTGAAGCGACCGGAATGAGAATCAGCACCTCCAAGTCCGAGTCCATGGTTCTCGCCCGGAAAAGGGTGGAGTGCCATCTCCGGGTTGGGGAGGAGACCCTGCCCCAAGTGGAGGAGTTCAAGTACCTAGGAGTCTTGTTCACGAGTGAGGGAAGAGTGGATCGTGAGATCGACAGGCGGATCGGTGCGGCGTCTTCAGTAATGCGGACGTTGTATCGATCCGTTGTGGTGAAGAAGGAGCTGAGCCGGAAGGCAAAGCTCTCAATTTACCGGTCGATCTACGTTCCCATCCTCACCCATAGTCATGAGCTTTGGGTCATGACCGAAAGGACAAGATCACGGGTACAAGCGGCCGAAATGAGTTTCCTCCGCAGTGTGGCGGGGCTCTCCCTTAGAGATAGGGTGAGAAGCTCTGTCATCCGGGAGGAACTCAAAGTAAAGCCGCTGCTCCTCCACATCGAGAGGAGCCAGATGAGGTGGTTCGGGCATCTGGTCAGGATGCCACCCGAACGCCTCCCTAGGGAGGTGTTTAGGGCACGTCCAACCGGTAGGAGGCCACGGGGAAGACCCAGGACACGTTGGGAAGACTATGTCTCCCGGCTGGCCAGAGAACGCCTCGGGATCCCCTGGGAAGAGCTGGACGAAGTGACTGGGGAAAGGGAAGTCTGGGTTTCCCTGCTTAGGCTGTTGCCCCCGCGACCCGACCTCGGATAAGCGGAGGAAGATGGATGGATGGATGGATGGATGGATGAACTTTTGTCGTCAGCTCGTGATTAGCACGCTAGTTGTTAGCTAGGAATTAGCTCGCTCGTTGTCAGCTAGCAATTAACGCCAGACTTGCCAACCTTGAGACTTACGAATTCGGGAGATGGGGTATATATTTTCAAGTATTTCTTATATAAATAATCCATTCAGGATTGAGTATATCCGTTCAGCCACCGTGTTCATTGGAGAAGTCTGATCTACAAAATGTGCAGGCATCATTTTCTTCCCCTTCCAGCTGTCCTGGATGAACTGAAATTTTATTTGTTCCAATCATTTTGGAACTTGCAAGCGTACTTCTTCTTCTTACTCGTCGTCGCCATGTCTCTTCTTGGTTCTTCTGCTTTGTCTCTCTTATGTTTTTGGACATTACTACTTGCCGTAGTTTGGAAGCAATGCATGATGGGAATCCGGATGTTGTGTGTCAGTGTATTGACGTGCCAGCTGGAATAAAACCACGCTGAGAAATAGCTCCGTGCCTGCCTACTTTATGGGTTCTAGATAAACGGATAACGGAGACATATACAAACCCCGTTTCCATATGAGTTAGGAAATTGTGCTAGATGTAAATATAAACGGAATACAATGATTTGCAAATCATTTTCAACCATTATTCAGTTAAATATGCTACTGAACTTAGAATTTCATGACTGCAACACGTGCCAAAGTAGTTAGGAAAGGTGGCAATAAATACTGATAAAGTTAAGGAATGCTTATCAAACACATCCTACAGGTGTGCAGGCTAATTGGGAAAAAGTGGGTGCCATGATTAAGTATAAAAACAGCTTAAAACATACATAAAACATTAATGGGAAATAATTCCACTTTCAAAGCTTCAACAATTACTTTCCTCAGTTCCCAAACGTTTATCGAGTGTCGTTAAAAGAAAAGGTGATGTAACACAGAATCATTGTATTCTGTTTATATTTACATCTAACACAATTTCCCAACTCGTGTGAAAACGGGGTTTGTATAATAGTTTCCTTTTCAGGTGAGAGAGGACGCTAAAGGCAGTGTCTTTAAGGCACGCCCCCAACATTGTTGTCCAGGTGGAAATTGGGACCACAATATTGAGAGGGCCACGGAAATTCGGGAGTCTCCCGGGAAAATCGGGAGGGTTGGCAAGTATGATTAACACACCAGTTGCCAGGTAGTGATTAGCAGCACGAGCTGCCAGCTAGTAACTGGCACTTTAGTTGTCAACTCATGATTAGCACACTAGCTGTTAGCCAGGAATTATCTCACTAGTTGTCAGCTAGCAATTAACGCGCCATTTGCCAGCTAACGATTGGCACTTTAGTTGTCGGCTCGTGATTAGCACACTAGTTGTTAGATAGGAATTAGATTAAAACTAGTGAGCTAGGAGTTGGATCGCTAGTTGTCAGCTAGCAAGTGGCACTTTAGTTGTAAACTCATGATTAGCACACTAGTTTGTTAGCCAGGAATTTGCTCGCTAGTTGCCAGCTAGCGATTTGCACTTTAGTTGTCAGCTCGTGATTAGCACCCTAGTTGTTGGATAGGAATTAGTTTATAACTAGTGAGCTATAAATTTTATCCCTAGTTGTCAGCTAGCAATCAATGCACCAGTTTCCAGCTAGCGGTTAGTGAGTTAGTTGTCGGCTAACAATTAACGTACCAGTTGCCAGCTCATGATTAGTGCGCTAGTTTTTAGATAGCAATTAGCATTCCAGTTGTCTGCTAGGAATTAGCATCCCAGTTGTCAGCTCTCGTTGCCTATTAGCGATTCGCGCCTAATTTGCCTGCTAACGATCAGCAGCGCAAATTGTTGCTAGCTGTTATCTAAAAAGTAGCGCACCAGTCGGCACTTAGCGTGCAAATTACTTACAACTTAGTTGTCAGCTAGAGATCAGTACGTTAGTTGTCAGCTAACAATTAACGCACCAGTTGCCAGCTCATGATTAGTGTGCTAGTTTTTAGATAGCAATTAGCATCCCAGTTGTCTGCTAGGAATTAGCATCCCAGTTGTCAGCTCTCGTTGCCTATTAGCGATTTGTGCCTAATTTGCCTGCTAGCGATCAGCAGCGCAAGTTGTTGCTTGCTGTTATCTAGAAATTAGCGCACCAGTCGGCACTTAGCGTGCAAATTACTTACAACTTAGTTGTCTACTAGTGACTAGCATACCAGTTGTCAGCTAGAGATCAGTACGTTAGTTGTCAGCTAACAATTAACGCACCAGTTGCCAGCTCATGATTAGTGCGCCAGTTTTTAGATAGCAATTAGCATTCCAGTTGTCAGCTAACAATTAACGCACCAGTTGCCAGCTCATGATTAGTGCGCCAGTTTTTAGATAGCAATTAGCATTCCAGTTGTCTGCTAGGAATTAGCATCCCAGTTGTCAGCTCTCGTTGCCTATTAGCGATTTGCGCCTAATTTGCCAGCTAGCGATCAGCAGCGCAAGTTGTTGCTATCTGTTATCTAGAAATTAGCGCACCAGTCGGCACTCAGCGTGTAAATTACTTACAACTTAGTTGTCAGCTAGTGACTAGCATACCAGTTGTCAGATAGAGATCAGTACGTTAGTTTTCAGCTAACAATTAACGCACCAGTTGCCAGCTCATGATTAGTGCGCCAGTTTTTAGATAGCAATTAGCATTCCAGTTGTCAGCTAGCAATTAGTGCTCTCGTTGCCTGTTAGATTTGCACCTAGATTAGATTAGAACCTAGTTTGCCAGCTCGCGATCAGCAGCGCAAGTTGTCAGCTATAGATTAATGTACTAGCTGTTTGCTAGCAATTAGCGCACCAGTTGCCAGCTAACAGTCGGCATTTTTGTTGTCAGCTAGCGATTAGCATATCCGTTGTCAGCTAGAGATTAGCACACTACTTGTTAGCTGGCGACTGGCCAGTACCTAGCCAGTAACTAGCATGCCAGTTGTCAGCTAGAGAATAGCGCGATTGCTCTTAGTTAGAGGTAAGTGGCACAAGCAATTATGAGTCTAGTTGTCAGCTAGCGATGAACAACTATTTGAATATCTTAATATTACGTAGTAACAAGGTACCTTTTAAGACCAGTTTAATTAAAAACACAGTTTTATACAAGCTTTATAAATAGGGTGAGCCATCAGTCTGGGGTCCTTGACCCGTACTGTAGACATCATAGCAAAGTATCCGGAAACACCGACTTATGCTATACGACTTATAAAACATGACTGACCTCATACTCCATGCGAACGGTTTGGGGGTCAAGCATGCGGTCGCTCCAGTCTCTCTGCAGGATCCTGTCCTGCTGCTGAGACAAGTAGTCCAGCTCTTTACCGCAGCTCTGCATGTACTCGTACAGAGATGCCAGGTGTTTGCGCCTCCTGCAGGAGTTCTCCTGCAACGACACGACTTCAGAGCCACGTCCTCCTCCGACACTCCCAGTTGTCGAGTACGGTAAAAGCAAAAAACTTACCAAAAGCTGATCCAGTTTTACTTTAAATTCAGCGTACTGGCCCTGTTGGAAAGGATGACAGGTGAACTATTAAGTGAGAGGAAAGTAGTGAACAGAAGAAGCGGGAAGTCAAGAACTGAGTACAATGAATGGACGGACTACAATATCGTGGTTCTGTACCAGACGACTATGTACCAGCTTGTGTTGATCACGACTACTTCAACTACTGCTGCTAGCTTTGACAGGACTACCAGCCTTCACCAGGACTGGGACTGGATACCAAATACTCTTGACTTAACAAAAGACAAGCGTGGTGCATTCAACTTGATGCTAGTAGACTACTTCCTGATGACAGCGGCACACCTCGGACAAACTGAAATGTTTGGCGGTGTGCTTGACATTCTCTCCAGAGTGCAGGTTAAGGAAATGCTATCTCGATTCTTCCTTATGTTTTGACAATTTAACAAGAAAGATTCTTTGAAGTCTTTGAAGTCTTGAAATCTTTGGGTTCATGAAGACAATGGAGCCGTCCACACAGTTTCTCCACTTGAAAAAGATCTTGGTTTGCCATAAACTCTTCTGGCACCATTCTTTGATGCCAGTCAACCATTCTCTTGGTGGTTGTCCACGTTTCTTAGCGCCTTCCATTAGGCCAAAGACCTTTTTTTTTAAAAATTTGTCTGTGGTCTGGAATTCTGTGAACAGAGCCAAAGAACTACACCAAGTTTCATGATCACTATGCCGTGTTTCCCTGTTTGATAATCTTTAGAACCGTTTAATATTCAATAATTGTCCGTAGCATTTCATTTTGAAAGCGCTGAATCTGGTGATCTTGTAGCCTGCTAAGTACTAAGTACTTAAATTTTGGTCCCGTTGCTAAGGTCCTGTCTGTTCTATAGCTTGTTTAAACCTGCCAGTGACCTGTTTTACTTCCTGATCGTGCGTTTGATTTCTTTGCTGCAATCTTAACCAAGACCAGGACCGGATACCAAATACTCTTGACTTAACAAAAGACAAGCGTGGTGCATTCAACTTGATGCTAGTAGACTACTTCCTGATGACAGCGGCACACCTCGGACAAACTGAAATGTTTGGCGGTGTGCTTGACATTCTCTCCAGAGTGCAGGTTAAGGAAATGGTATCTCGATTCTTCCTTATGTTTTGACAATTTAACAAGAAAGATTCTTTGAAGTCTTTGAAGTCTTGAAATCTTTGGGTTCATGAAGACAATGGAGCCGTCCACACAGTTTCTCCACTTGAAAAAGATCTTGGTTTGCCATAAACTCTTCTGGCACCATTCTTTGATGCCAGTCAACCATTCTCTTGGTGGTTGTCCACGTTTCTTAGCGCCTTCCATTAGGCCAAAGACCTTTTTTTTTAAATTTGTCTGTGGTCTGGAATTCTGTGAACAGAGCCAAAGAACTACACCAAGTTTCATGATCACTATGCCGTGTTTCCCTGTTTGATAATCTTTAGAACCGTTTAATATTCAATAATTGTCCGTAGCATTTCATTTTGAAAGCGCTGAATCTGGTGATCTTGTAGCCTGCTAAGTACTAAGTACTTAAATTTTGGTCCCGTTGGTAAGGTCCTGTCTGTTCTATAGCTTGTTTAAACCTGCCAGTGACCTGTTTTACTTCCTGATCGTGCGTTTGATTTCTTTGCTGCAATCTTAACCAAGACCAGGACCGGATACCAAATACTCTTGACTTAACAAAAGACAAGAGTGGTCCATTCAACTTGATGCCAATAGACTAATTCCCGACACACCTCGGACAAACTGAAATGTTTGGTGGTGTGCTTGACATTTTCTCCAGAGTGCAGGGTGAGACCGGGAAACGGTATCTCCATTCTTCCTTATGTATTTATCAAGGAATTGTCAATAAAGAATCTTTGAATTCTTTGAAGCCTTGAAGTCCTCATGGTTCATGGAGACAACGGAGTCGTCCACACAATTTCTGCACCTGACAAAGATCTTGGTTTTCCATAAACTCTTCTGGCATCATTCTTTGATGCCAGTCAACCATTCTCTTGGTGGTTGTCCACGTTTGTTAGCGCCTTTCATTATGCCAAAGACCGTTTTTTTTTTTTTCACCATTCGGCGTTCTGCAAACAGTGCCAAAGAACTGACAATCTGCACCATGTTTCATGATCATTATGCCGTGTTTCCCTGCT
Source organism: Nerophis ophidion (assembly GCF_033978795.1). Classification (NCBI taxonomy): domain Eukaryota; kingdom Metazoa; phylum Chordata; class Actinopteri; order Syngnathiformes; family Syngnathidae; genus Nerophis; species Nerophis ophidion. The sequence continues at coordinate 36,763,454 of NC_084633.1, read as the reverse complement.
TCATATTCTTTGGACCCGTTTGATTGTCCCGAAAGCTCTGAATCTGGTGATTTTGGCCTTTTTAAGGATTTAGGTATCGTAGCTTACTGAATACCAAGTATTTTAATTTTGGTCCCTTTGCTAAGGTCCTGCCTGTTTGTTGAAACCTGCCAATGACCCGTTTTACTTCCAAACAGAAGTTGACTTCTGGCCAGCTATCAATGCTTCTTACTAATGTCGGTCAATTGCAAGCATGCTAACGTGAACATCTTAACATGCTCAGACTAGCATGCTAGCTGTTTTAGCTAGTATACACCTCAGAGTCATATATTTTGGTACTTGTCGCATGTTATCTGATAGCATGCTGACAATAGCATCTTAGATTTTTTAAGCTATTTTTGAAGACGCACACCTCAGAGTCAGGTATTTTTGTACTTGACACATGCTTACTGTTAGCATGCTAATGTTAGTGTGCTAGCATTTTAAGTTAATTTTGCAGGTACAAACTTTAGAGTCAGATATTTGGTTCTTGACGCATGTTAGCATGTTAACCTTAGCATGTTATCCTTTTCAGCTATTTTTTAAAAGGTACACACTTCAAAGTCAGATATTTGGTATGCACACTGTTAGCATGTTAACATTTTTAGCTATTTTTTAAAGGTTCTCAGCTCAGTGTCAGATATTTGGGTACCCAAACCAAGCACTTGTGTTAGGCGCAAGAAGGGCTATGTAAGAATCTTGACCCTTTATGTCAAGGTTACCGTGTGGCTTTTTGATCTAACTACAGTGTGTGAACACAAAGTACAGTACATAGAAATGTACAATATCAGTTTCCATCGTATACTTATTGCAAAGGACTGTGCTCAGTCCTTGTTTGGATCCCTGCTTGTTGGCTTGTTGACTGAGTTTAGAATTTCCATGAAACCTTCATGAGATAGGCCGTAAAAGGATATTTGTTTCCAAATACAGATAGGGGCCTAAATATATGGGGAAATTAATTTATTTCCTTTTTTTCTAAATGAGTTACAATGGAACTCAGTTTTCAGCTCATAATTTTCCCCAAAGAAAACTAGTCTGCTTACCCTCGTATCATTCTACGGAATTTAGTGCCCAGAGCTCAGTTTCTGTGATTTTTGTATTCACTACGACTGCAAATTGTTTTCCGCATGTTTCCAGTGAGGGTTGGACTCCACCAAGGCTGCCCTTTGTCACAGATTCTGTTCAGAACTTCTGTGGACAGAATTTCTAGGCGCAGTCAGGGCGTTGAGGGGATCCGGTTTGGTGGCTGCAGGATTAGGGTCTCTGCTTTTTGCAGATGATGTGGTCCTGATGGCTTCATCTGGGCAGGATCTTCAGCTCTCACTGGATCGGTTCACAGCCGAGTGTGAAGCGACCGGAATGAGAATCAGCACCTCCAAGTCCGAGTCCATGGTTCTTTCCCAGGAAAGGGTGGAGTGCCATCTCCAAGTTGGGGAGGAGATCATGCTCCAAGTGGAGGAGTTCAAGTACCTCGTAGTCTTGCTCACGAGTAGGGGAAGAGTGGATGGTGAGATCGACAGGCGGATCGGTGCGGCGTCTTCAGTAATGCGGACGCTGTATCGATCCTTTGTGGTGAAGAGGAGCTGAGCCGGAAGGCAAAGCTCTCAATTTACCGGTCGATCTACGTTCCCATCCTCACCTATGGTCATGAGCTTTGGGTCATGACCGAAAGGACAAGATCACGGGTACAAGCGGCCCGAATGAGTTTCCTCCACCGGATGGCGGGTCTCTCCCTCAGAGATAGGGTGAGAAGCTCTGCCATCCAGGAGGAGCTCAAAGTAAAGCCGCTGCTCCTCCACATCTGGAGAGGAGCCAGATGAGGTGGTTCGGACATCTGGTCAGGATGCCACCCGAACGCCTCCCTCGGTAGTTGTTTCGGGCACGTCCGCCTGGCAAAAGGCCAAGGGGAAGACCCAGGACAAGTTGGGAAGACTGTCTCCCGGCTTGCTTGGCAACGCCTCGGGATCCCCCGGGAGGAACTGGACAAAGTAGCTGCGGAGAGGGAAGTCTGGGCTTCTCTGCTTAGGCTGCTGCCCCCGCGACCAGACCTCGGATAAGCGGAAGAAAATGATGCATGACAATGTCAGCATGCAAACAGTAAACATTTTTCTGTGCTTTATACCTGCAAAAATACTACTACAAACCCCGTTTCCATTTTAGTCGTGAAATTGTGTTAGATGTAAATATAAACAGAATACAATGATTTGCAAATCCTTTTCAACCCATATTCAGTTGAATATGCTACAAAGACAACATATTTGATGTTCAAACTCATAAACATTTTTTTGGTGTGCAAATAATCATTAACTTTAGAATTTGATGCCAGCAACACGTGACAAAGAAGTTGGGAAAGGTGGCAATAAATACTGATAAAGTTGAGGAATGCTCATCAAACGCTTATTTGGAACATCCCACAGGTGTGCAGGCTAATTGGGAACAGGTGGGTGCCATGATTGGGTATAAAAACATCTTCCCAAAAAATGCTCAGTCTTTCACAAGAAAGGATGGGGCGAGGTACATCCCTTTGTCCACAACTGCGTGAGCAAATAGTCAAACAGTTTAAGAACAACGTTTCTCAAAGTGCAATTGCAAGAGATTTAGGGATTTCAACATCTACGCTCCATAATTTCATCAAAAGGTTCAGAGAATCTGGAGAAATCACTCCACGTAAGCGGCATGGCCGGAAACCAACATTGAATGACCGTGACCTTCCATCCCTCAGACGGCACTGTATCAAAAACCCACATCAATCTCTAAAGGATATCACCACATGGGCTCAGGAACACTTCAGAAAACCACTGTCACTAAATACAGTTGGTCGCTACATCTGTAAGTGCAAGTTAAAGCTCTACTATGCAAAGCGAAAGCCATTTATCAACAACATCCAGAAATGCCGCCGGCTTCTCTGGGCCAGAGATCATCTAAGATGGACTGATGCAAAGTGGAAAAGTGTTCTGTGGTCTGACGAGTCCACATTTCAAATTGTTTTTGGAAATATTTGACATTGTGTAATCCGGACCAAAGGGGAAGCGAACCATCCAGACTGTTATCAATGCAAAGTTCAAAAGGCAGCATGTGTGATGGTATGGGGGTGCATTAGTGCCCAAGGCATGGGTAACTTACACATATATGAAGGCACCATTAATGCTGAAAGGTACATACAGCTTTTGGAGCAACATATGTTGTCATCTAAGCGCCGTCTTTTTCATGGACGCCCCTGCTTATTTCAGCAAGACAATGCCAAGTCACATTCAGCACGTGTTACAACAAAAAGAGTGCGGGTACTTTCCTGGCCCGCCTGCAGTCCAGACCTGTCTCCCATTATGAAGCATAAAATACGACAGCGGAGACCCCGGACTGTTGAACGACTGAAGCTCTACATAAAACAAGAATGGGAAAGAATTCCACTTTCAAAGCTTCAACAATTAGTTTCCTCAGTTCCCAAACGTTTATTGAGTGTTGTTGAAAGAAAAGGTGATGTGACACAGTGGTGAACATGCCCTTTCCCAACTACTTTGGCACGTGTTGCAGCCATGAAATTCTAAGTTAATTATTATTTGCTAAAAAAAAAGAAAGTTTATGAGTTTGAATATCAAATATGTTGTCTTTGTAGCATATTCAACTGAATATGGGTTATAAAGGATTTGCAAATCATTGTATTCCGTTTCAACACTAAAAATGGGCCCTAGTGTGTGAATGTGAGTGTGAATGTTGTCTGTCTATCTGTGTTCGCCCTGTGATGAGTTGGCGATTTGTCCAGGGTGTTACCGCCTTCCGCCCGATTGTAGCTGAGATAGGCACCAGCGACCCCAAAAGGGAATAAGCGGTAGAAAATGGATGGATGGTTGGATGGATTTCGTTTATATTTACCATCCATCCATCCATCATCTTCCGCTTATCTGAGGTCGGGTCGCGGGGGCAACAGCCTAAGCAGGGAAACCCAGACTTCCCTCTCCCCAGCCACTTCGTCTAGCTCTTCCCGGGCGATCCCGAGGTGTTCCCAGGGCAGTCTTCCCAACGTGTCCTGGGTCTTCCCCGTGGCCTCCTACCAGCTGGACGTGCCCTAAACACCTCCCTAGGGAGGCGTTCGGGTGGCATCCTGACCAGATGCTCGAACCACCTCATCTGGCTCCTCTCGATGTGGAGGAGCAGCGGCTTTACTTTGAGTCCCTCCCGGATGGCAGAGCTTCTCACCCTATCTCTAAGGGAGAGCCCCGCCACACGGCGGAGGAAACTAATTTGGGCCGCTTGTACCCGTGATCTTATCCTTTCGGTCATGACCCAAAGCTCATGACCATAGGTGAGGATGGGAACGTAGATCGACCAGTAAATTGAGAGCTTTGCCTTCCGGCTCAGCTCCTTCTTCACCACAACGGATCGGTACAACGTCCGCATTACTGAAGACGCCGCACCGATCCGCCTGTCAATCTCACCATCCACTCTTCCCTCACTCGTGAACAAGACTCCTAGGTACTTGAACTCCTTCACTTGGGGCAGGGTCTCCTCCCAGACCCGGAGATGGCATTCCACCCTTTTCCGGGCGAGAACCATGGACTCGGACTTGGAGGTGCTGATTCTCATTTATATTTACATCTAACACAATTTCCCAACCCACATGGAAACGGGGTTTGTACATGCTTAGAAACGTGGAGAATTTGGACCTTTGAATAAGTGTCCATTCATTTCAAATGGAAACAAATGACCCAGAAAATGTCGAATTCCTGGAAACATGTGAATGTTTGTAAAATAGTGATCTAACACTGTATGGACCTGTGAAGATGTGGTGTCGGGCTTCAGCTGGTCACCGTAAGCCTCGATCTCCTGATGCAGGATGTTGTGAGCTGCGATGTTCTTCTCCACATCCGACAGGCTGAGGCCGTAACCGTCCGCGTCCAAACGCCTCTGAAACACAAATGTGACTTATTCCCGTCGCCGGAGAGAATTTCGGGACAAAGGACCGACCTGTTTGTCGTCCAACGCCGAACCCCAGTCCATCCTGTGTTTCAGCACCAAATCCTGCATTTGGTCGTAGAGCTCCCGGAAGATGGAACAGTCCTTCACCCAGCGGTCGTGCAGGTTTCTGACACTGGAAGCGGGGACAGGTCACGTGACAACCAGAATGTGTCGGGGATATCTTGATGTGAAGGAATGCGAGGTGTGCCCGCAAGAGCCGGTCGGTCAACTCACTCTCGGTCGATCTCAGAAGCCTGCGGGTGTTGCAGGCGCTTGGCCTTGTCCACGTCCATGAAGAGGTCTTTAATCAGACCCTCTGCCTCCGACAAGTTGTCCGCGCTTTCTTTCTTGTGGATCAGAGTCTGGTTCTTCACATCGCGCTGCTGGTCCTGCACAGCCGCAAGTCCTCATCACACCTTCGTACCGCTTCGGAGGCAACCGATTGAAAATTCCTTACCAGAGTTAGCAGATCCTCGGCTCGCAAGATGTTCTTCTCCACTTGGTCCGCCTTCTTCTGCATGCGAGAAATGACCAAAGCCAGGTCGGCGGCCTGGGTCCTGAGGAGAAACACCAACATGATGTTTGGTCTTATAAACAAGGGACTTTAGTTTGATTCCCTGGTGGACAAATAGGGTACATTTCACATTTGAACTGATACCATACCTGTCAGAATAATTATATATAAAGTTATCACACAACTTTGTGTTCCATTTGAGTTCAGGTCCCCTGCGAGAAGGCAACAGCTGTCTTTCATCTTATCGAGCTTGTAAAACTCCACTGGGTGCGATGGGTTTCTTTGATCTATTGTCAGCCACGGGAGGATCTTGTCCTGACCCGAGAGGAAGCAGACACAGCTGCAGGCACATTTTCTTTGAACTGTTTATGACCGAGTGCAATAGCAGTTTATGACCACCTCCCCTTAGGAGCAGCTGCGTAATGTACACCCTGTACACCTATGTCATCAGAAAAGGCCCAAATAAAATAGGAGGCATGGAACTCGCTCGTCAGAGCGTGGCGGGAGACTGTACGAGTGTGCAGCCCCTGACGTTTCTCCTCATGAGCTAAATCGAATCCTGTTTCTGTTCGATTCTTTGCTTCGTCTTGTCTAATAGATGTCATCTCTGTTTGAACCTGACAATACCAATTTGGGAATTGGTACTCAACAGTACCAAATGTTGGTACTTTTGTGTGTGTGTTCATAATTAAATCCTTCTTTTTTTTAACTGAACATTTAGCTGATCCTGATAACCGTGCTGACGAGTTATTATATGTTGAGATGTTACACTTCTGAGTCTCATTTGCACGTATTATATAGTAGACTTTTTGCACACGGGTGCAATTCCAAGACATGAGATGGCAGTAGTTTATAGGTTATGGCCAGGAAGCTAGGAAGTAGTTTGTGCCATTCAATTGAATGGCAAAAACTTGGGGGTCGTGTTTGGCAAGGGGCCGAAAGCCTACTGCATGTATAAATATATGTATGTACAAAAGCCAAAAGCAGTGAAGTTGTCAGGTTGTGTAAAAGGTAAATAAAAAGAGAATACAACAAATCCTTTTCAACTTATATTCAATTCAATAGACTGCAAAGACAAGATATTTACTGTTCACACTGACAAACTTAATCATTATTTTTTTTACCAGTGTGTTACATGGCCTTTCCTTTTAACAACACTCAATGCAGGTGACACATTTTTGAAGTGGAATTGTTTCCCATTCTTGCTTGATGTACAGCTTAAGTTGTTCAACAGTCTACCTTCTCATATTTTAGCCTTCACACATTTTAAATATCTGGACTACAGGCAGGCCAGTCTAGTACCCGCACTCTTTTACTATGAAGCCATGCTGTTGTAACACCTGGCTTGGCATTGTCTTGATGAAATAAACAGGGGCGACCATGATAAACGTTGCTTGGATGGCAACATATGTTGCTCCAAAAGCTGTATGTACCTTTCAGCATTAATGGTGCCTTCACAGGTGTTGTAAGTTACCCAATGCCTTGGCCACTAATACACCACCATACCATCACACATGCTGCCTTTTCCTGGGTGTTGTTGATAAATGGCTTTGGGCTTTGCATAGTAGAGTTTTAACTTGCACTTACAGATGTAGCGGCCAACTGTATTTACTGACAGTGGTTTTCTGAAGTGTTCCTGAGCCCATTTGGTGATATCCTATACACACTGATGTGGCTTTTTGATGCAGTACCGCCTGAGGGATCCAAGGTCACTGGCATTTAATGTTGGTTTTTGGCCTTGCTGCTTACGTGCAGTGATTTTTGTCCAGATTTTCTGAACCTTTTGATGGAGAAATCCCTCAATTCCTTGCAATAGCTGCCTGAGAAATGTTGTTAAACAATTTGCTCAGCTATTTGTTGACAAAGTGGTGACCCTCGCCCCGTCCTTGTTTGTGAATGAGTTAGCATTTCATGGAAGCTGCTTTTATAGCCACCCACCTGTTCCCAATTAGCCTGTTCACTTGTGGGATGTTCCAAATAAGTGTTTGATGAGCGTTCCTCAACTTTCTCACTCTTTTTTGCCACTTGTGCCAGCTTTTTTTAAAACATGTTGCAGGCATCCAATCCAAATGAGCTAATATTTGCAAAAAAATACCAAAGTTTGTCAGTGTGAAGATGAAATATCTTGTCTTTGCAGTCTATTCAATTGACTATAAGTTGAAAAGGATTTGCAATTAATTGTTTTCTGATTTAGTTTACGATTACACAACGTGACAACTTCACTGCTTTTGTCTTTTGTAAATTTGTGTGTGTGTGTGTGTGTGTGTGTGTGTGCGTGCGTGCGTGCGTGCGTGTGTGTGTTTGTGTGTATACAGTGTGTATATATATATATATCTATATATATGTATACAGTATATACTGTATATGTGTGTTTGTGTGTGTATATATATATATATATGTATGTATATATATATATATATATGTGTGTGTATATATGCGTGTGTTATATATATATATATATATATATAGTATATATATATATATATTAGTTTATATGTGTATATATTTGTATATGTGTATATATATGTATAGATGTGTTTATAATTTGTGTGTGGTATATATATGTATGTGGTATATATATATATATATAAACATGTATATGTGTGTGTGTCTATATGTATTTGTGTATATATATGTATATGTGTATATATATGTGTGTGTGTGTGTATATATCCATCCATCCATTCCATTTTCTACCGCTTAGTTCCTTTCGGGGTCGCGGGGGGCTCTGGCGCCTATCTCAGCTACAATCGGGCGGAAGGCGGTGTACACCCTGGACAAGTCGGCCACCTCTATCGCAGGGCCAACACAGATAGACAGCAACATTCACACTCACATTCACACACTAGGGCCCAATTTAGTGTTGCCAATCAACCTATCCCAGGTGCATGTCTTTGGAAGTGGGAGGAAGCCGGAGTACCCGGAGGGAACCCACGCATTCACGGGGAGAACATGCAAACTCCACACAGAAAGATCCCGAGCCTGGATTTGAACCCAGGACTGCAGGACCTTCGTATTGTGAGGCAGACGCACTAACCCCTCTGCCACCGTGAAGCCCGTGTGTATATATATATATATATATATATATATATATATATATATATATATATATATATATATATATATATATATATATATATATATATATTTATGTGTATATATATGTATGTGTGTATATGTGTGTATATATATATATATATATATATATATATATATATATATATTTATGTGTATATATATGTATGTGTGTATATATATATGTATAGATGTGTATATAATTTGTGTGTGTGTGTATATATATGTCCATCCATCCATCCATCCATTTCCTACCGCTTATTCCCTTTTGGGGTCGCGGGGGGCGCTGGCGCCTATCTCAGCTACAATCGGGCGGAAGGCGGGGTACACCCTGGACAAGTCGCCACCTCATCGCAGGGCCAACACAGATAGACAGACAACATTCACACTCACATTCACACACTAGGGCCACTTTAGTGTTGCCAATCAACCTATTCCCAGGTGCATATATATGTATATGTGTATATATATGTACATATATATATATATTTATATGTGTGTATATATATATATGTATATGTATATACCTGTGTTTTTATATATATATATGTATATGGGTGTGTTAAATTATTAATATAATTGGATAATTAATAAATATATGTGTGTAATCAACAGTAAGATGACAAATTTAGTTGTCATATTTGAGTGGGATCCGGACCCCTCTGTAGTGGAAAAGTAGGGCCCCAATGTAAAAATTTGAGGAACCCCCTGGCATAGAAAAGGGATTCCACATTTTCTGCACCTTATATTAAAATTATTGTTACTGTTTTTACTAATTTTTTTTTTTTTTTTTTTTAGTATTTCAAAGGAAAAAAAAAAGACGTTGCTGCACAGTCGAATTATTTTCAGGACAAACCAGTTTGATTGGTTTGATGTCGTCAGTCTTTAAAGAGAGGAAGAATTACATTTTTTTTTTTAACAAGTTCGCCAATCTGCCCCCGCCGCCCCAGCCCCACAACCCCCCCCCCCCCCCCCCCCCCCCCAAAAAAAAATTCATTAGGCACCCCTGCACTACTTAGGGTAACACAAAATCTGCTTTTCGTACTTCATACAGAGTTTGCACAGATAGGACTGTTGCACAGCACACTTTATCAGCACTTTGTTTGCTCCGTCATTCCATGGGCGCGTGTGATATGAAAGACATGCGGACACACCTGCAGCTCGACCACCCACACCTTTTTTACTCAATCACCTGCTGGAATGTTGTCACGCTCGGCAAATGACTGACGACACACGTGTGTGTTAACATGCCGCTCATTTTGAAGGCACACACCTCACAGGCAGATATCTTTGCTACTTGACACATGCTTACTGTTGGTGCTAACATTAGCATGTTAGCTTTTCTAGTTATTTTGAAGGCACACACCTCACAGGCAGATATTTTTGCTACTTGACAAAACTCACTGATAGCATGTTTTGTTAGCATCTGAGCTTTTCTAGTTATTTTGAAGGCACACACCTCACAGGCAGATATATTTGCTACTTGACAAAACTCACTGATAGCATGTTTTGTTAGCATCTGAGCTTTTCTAGTTATTTTGAAGGCACACACCTCAGAGGCAGATATTTTGGTACTTGACAAAACTTACTTAGAGCATGCCAGTGTTAGCCTGTTAGCTTTTCTAGTTATTTTGAAGGCACACACCTCAGAGGCAGAAATTTTGGTACTTGACAAAACTCCTTGATAGCATGTTTTGTTAGCATGTTAGCTTTTCTAGTTATTTTGAAGGCACACACCTCACAGGCAGATATTTTTGCTACTTGACAAAACTCCCTGATAGCATGTTTTGTTAGCATCTTAGCTTTTCTAGTTATTTTGAAGGCACACACCTCACAGGCAGATATTTTTGCTACTTGACAAAACTCACTGATAGCATGTTTTGTTAGCATCTGAGCTTTTCTAGTTATTTTGAAGGCACACACCTCAGAGGCAGAAATTTTGGTACTTGACAAAACTCCTTGATAGCATGTTTTGTTAGCATCTTAGCTTTTCTAGTTATTTTGAAGGGACACACACATCAGAGGCAGATATCTTGGTACTTGTTGCATGTTAGCATTTTTTTTAGCTACTTTGGAAGTTAGACACCTCAGTCAGATATCTTGGTACTTGACAAAACTGACTGATAGCATGCTGATGTTAGCATAACAGCTCTTGTAGTTATTTTTGAAGGCACACACCTCAGAGTCAGATATTTTGGTACTTGACGAAACTTACTGATAGCATGCTGATGTTAGCGTGTTAGCTTTTTTAGTTATTTTGAAGGCACACACCTCAGAGTCAGATATCTTCTTACTCAACAAAACTGACTGATAGCATGCTGATGTTAGCATGTCGCCTTTTCTAGTTACAAACCCCGTTTCCATATGAGTTGGGAAATTGTGTTAGATCTAAATATAAACGGAATACAATGATTTGCAAATTATTTTCAACCTATATTCAGTTGAATATGCTACAAAGACAACATATTTGATGTTCAAACTGATAAACTTTTGTTTGTTGTTGCAAATAATCATTAACTTTAGAATTTGATGCCAGCAACACGTGACAAAGAAGTTGGGAAAGGTGGCAATAAATACTGATTGTTGAGGAATGCTCATCAAACACTTATTTGGAACATCCCACAGGTGTGCAGGCTAATTGGGAACAGGTGGGTGCCATGATTGGGTATAAAAACAGCTTTTCAAAAAATGTTCAGTCTTTCACAAGAAAGGATGGGGCGAGGTACACCCCTTTGTAAGCAAATTGTCAAACAGTTTTAGAACAACATTTCTCAACGAGCTTTTGCAAGGAATGTAGGAATTTCACCATCTACGGCCCGTAAAATCATCAAATCCGGAGAAATCACTGCACGTAAGCGATGATATTACGGACCTTTGATCCCTCAGCCGGTACTGCATAAAAAACCGACGTCAGTTTGTAAAGGATATCACCACATGGGCTCACGAACACTTCATAAAACCACTGTCAGTAACTACAGTTGGTCACTACATCTGTAAGTCCAAGTTAAAACTCTGCTATGCAAAGCAAAACACATTTATCAACAACACCCAGGAACGCCGCCAGCTTCGCTGGGCCCGAGCTCAACTAAGATGGACTGATGCTAAGTGGAAAAGTGTTCTGTGGTCTGACGAGTCCACATTTCAAATTATATTTGGAAACTGTGGACGTGGTGTCCTCCGGAACAAAGAGGAAAATAACCATTCGTATTGTTATAGGCGCAAAGTTGAAAAGCCAGCATGTGTGATGGTATGGGGGTGCATTAGTGCCCAAGGCATGGGTAACTTACACATCTGTGAAGGCACCATTAATGCTGAAAGGTACATACAGGTTTTGGAGCAACATACTGTATGTTGTCATCCAAACATTGTTATCATAGATGCCCCTGCTTATTTCAGCAAGACAATGCCAAGCCACGTGGCTTCGTAGTAAAAGAGTGCGGGTACTTTCCTGGCCCGCCTGCAGTCCAGACCTATCTCCCATCGAGAATGTGTGGCCTATTATGAAGCGTAAAATACGACAGCGGAGACCCGGACTGTTGAAGGACTGAAGCTCTACATAAAACAAGAATGGGAAAGAATTCCACTTTCAAAGCTTTAACAATTAGTTTCCTCAGTTCCCAAACGTTTATTGAATGTTGTTAAAAGAAAAGGTGATGCAACACAGTGGTGAACATGCCCTTTCCCAACTACTTTGGCACATGTTGCAGCCATGAAATTCTAAGTTAATTATTATTCGCAAAAAAAATAAAGTTAATGAGTTTGATCATCAAATATGTTGTCTTTGTAGCGCATTCAACTGAATATGGGTTGAAAAGGATTTGCAAATCATTTTATTCTGTTTATATTTACATCGAACACAATTTCCCAACTCATATGGAAACAGGGTTTGTATTTGGAAGGTATACACCTCAGTCAGATATCTTGGTACTTGTTGCATGTTAACGCTAGCATGTCAGCATTTTTTCTTAGCTAATTTGGAAGGTATACACCTCATAGTCAGGTATTTTGGTACTTGACGGAATGTGCTAATATTAGCGTGTTAGCTTTTGTAGTTATTTTGAAGGGACACAGCTCAGAGTCAGATATCTTGGTACTTGTTGCATGTTAACACTAGCATGTTACCATCTTTTTTTTTAGCTATTTGGAAGTTAGACACCTCAGTCAGATATCTTGGTACTTGACATAACTCACTGATAGTATGCTGATGTTAGCATGTTAGCATCTTTTAAGCTAATTTGGAAGGTATACACCTCAGTCAGATATCTTGGTACTTGACGAAACTTACTGATAGCATGCTGATGTTTGCATGTTAGCTTTTCAAGTTATTTCGAAGGCACACACCTCAGAGTCAGATATCTTGGTACTTGTTGCATGTTAATGCCAGCATGTTAGCATTATTTTTTTTAGCTAATTTGAAAGGTATACACCTCATAGTCAGATATTTTGGTACTTGACAAAACTTACTGATAGCATGCTAATGTTAGCATTTTTAAAGCTAATTTGGAAGGTATACACCTCAATCAGATATCTTGGTCCTTGTTGCATGTTAACGCTAGCATGTTCGCATTTTTTTAGCTAATTTGGAAGGTATCCAACTCATAGTCAGATATTTTGGTACTTGACAAAACTTACTGATAGCATGCTAATGTTAGCATTTTTTAAGCTAATTTGGAAGGTATACACCTCAGTCAGATATCTTGGTCCTTGTTGCATGTAACGCTAGCATGTTCGCATTTTTTTAGCTAATTTGGAAGGTATCCACCTCATAGTCAGATATTTTGGTACTTGACAAAACTTACTGATAGCATGCTAATGTTAGCACTTTTTACGCTAATTTGGAAGGTATACAGCTCAGTCAGATATCTTGGTCCTTGTTGCATGTTAACGCTAGCATGTTAGCATTTTTTTTTAGCTAATTTGGAAGGTAAACACCTCATAGTCATATTTTGGTACTTGACAAAACTTACTCATAGCATCCTAATGTTAGCATTTTTTAAGCAAATTTGGAAGGTATACACCTCAGTCAGATATCTTGGTCCTTGTTGCATGTTAACGCTAGCATGTTGGCATTTTATTTAAACTAATTTGGAAGGTATACACCTTATTGTCAGGTATTTTGGTACTTGACGGAACTTACTGATAGCATGCTAATATTAGCATGTTAGCTTTTTTAGTTATTTTGAAGGGACACAGCTCAGAGTCAGATATCTTGGTACTTGTTGCATGTTAACACTAGCATGTTAGCATTTTTTTTAGCTACTTTGGAAGTTAGACAGCTCAGTCAGATATCTTGGTACTTGACAAAACTTACTGATAGCATGCTGATGTCAGCCTGTTAGCTTTTCTAGTTGATTTGATGGCACACACCTCAGGGTCAGATATTTTGGTACTTGACAAAATTCACTGATAGTATGCTGATTGTTTGCATTTTAGCATCTTTTAAGCTAATTTGGAAAGTATGCACCTCAGTCAGATATTTTGGTACTTGACAAAACTTACTGATAGCATGCTGATGTTAGCATGTTAGCTTTTCCAGTTATTTCGAAGGCACAGACCTCAGTCAGATATCTTGGTACTTGTTGCATGTTAACGCCAGCATGTTAGCATAATTTTTTTAGCTAATTTGGAAGGCATAAACCTCATAGTCAGATATTTTGGTACTTGACAAAACTTACTGATAGCATGCTAATGTTAGCATTTTTAAAGTTAATTTGGAAGGTATACACCTCAGTCAGATATCTCGGTCCTTGTTGCATGTTAACGCTAGCATGTTAGCATTTTTTTTAGCTAATTTGGAAGGTATACACCTTTTAGTCTGATATTTTGGTACTTGACAAAATGTACTGATAGCATGCTAATGGTAGCATTTTTTAAGCTAATTTGGAAGGTATACACCTCAGTCATATATCTTGGTTCTTGTTTCATGTTAACGCTAGCATGTTAGTATTTTTTTTTAGCTAATTTGGAAGGTAAACACCTTATTGTCAGGTATTTTGGTACTTGACTAAACTTACTGATAGCATGCTAATGTTAGCATTTTTTACCCTAATTTGGAAGGTATACAGCTCAGTCAGATTTCTTGGTCCTTGTTGCATGTTAACGCTAGCATGTTAGCATTTTTTTTTAGCTAATTTGGAAGGTAAACACCTCATAGTCATATTTTGGTACTTGACAAAACTTACTCATAGCATCCTAATGTTAGCATTTTTTAAGCAAATTTGGAAGGTATACACCTCAGTCAGATATCTTGGTCCTTGTTGCATGTTAACGCTAGCATGTTGGCATTTTATTTAAACTAATTTGGAAGGTATACACCTTATTGTCAGGTATTTTGGTACTTGACGGAACTTACTGATAGCATGCTAATATTAGCATGTTAGCTTTTTTAGTTATTTTGAAGGGACACAGCTCAGAGTCAGATATCTTGGTACTTGTTGCATGTTAACACTAGCATGTTAGCATTTTTTTTAGCTACTTTGGAAGTTAGACAGCTCAGTCAGATATCTTGGTACTTGACAAAACTTACTGATAGCATGCTGATGTCAGCCTGTTAGCTTTTCTAGTTGATTTGATGGCACACACCTCAGGGTCAGATATTTTGGTACTTTACAAAATTCACTAATAGTATGCTGATGTTAGCATTTTAGCATCTTTTAAGCTAATTTGGAAAGTATGCACCTCAGTCAGATATTTTGGTACTTGACAAAACTTACTGATAGCATGCTGATGTTAGCATGTTAGCTTTTCCAGTTATTTCGAAGGCACAGACCTCAGTCAGATATCTTGGTACTTGTTGCATGTTAACGCCAGCATGTTAGCATAATTTTTTTAGCTAATTTGGAAGGCATAAACCTCATAGTCAGATATTTTGGTACTTGACAAAACTTACTGATAGCATGCTAATGTTAGCGTTTTTAAAGTTAATTTGGAAGGTATACACCTCAGTCAGATATCTTGTTCCTTGTTGCATGTTAACGCTAGCATGTTAGCATTTTTTTTAGCTAATTTGGAAGGTATACACCTCTTAGTCTGATATTTTGGTACTTGACATAATGTACTGATAGCATGCTAATGGTAGCATTTTTTAAGCTAATTTGGAAGGTATACACCTCAGTCATATATCTTGGTCCTTGTTTCATGTAAACGCTAGCATGTTAGTATTTTTTTTAGCTAATTTGGAAGGTAAACACCTTATTGTCAGGTATTTTGGTACTTGACTAAACTTACTGATAGCATGCTAATGTTAGCATGTTAGCTTTTTTTGTTATTTTGAAGGCACACACCTCATAGTCAGATATTTTGGTACTTGACAAAACTTACTGATACCATGCTGATGTTAGCATGTTAGCTTATGTAGTTATTTCGAAGGCACACACCTCGGAATCGGATATTTTGGTACTTGACAAAACTTACTGATACCATGCTGATGTTAGCATGTTAGCTTTTGTAGTTATTTCGAAGGCACACACCTCAGAGTCAGATATTTTGGTATTTGACAAAACTTACTGATACCATGCTGATGTTAGCATGTTAGCTTTTCTAGTTATTTCGAAGGTATACATAGTCAGATATTTTGGTACTTGACAAAACTTACTGATACCATGCTGATGTTAGCATGTTAGCTTTTCTAGTTATTTCGAGGGCAGACACCTCAGAGTCGGATATTTTGGTTCTTGACATGCTAATGTTAGCATTTTTTAAGCTAATTTGGAAGGTATACACCTCAGTCAGATATCTTGGTCCTTGTTGCATGTTAACGCTAGCATGTTAGCAATTTTTTTTAGCTAATTTGGAAGGTATACACCTTATTGTCAGGTATTTTAGTACTTGACAAAACTCACTGATAGCATGCTATCGCCCAGGAAGGGGGCGGTGGTTGTTGCCGCACATGTTGCACAATAGCAAGATAGCAGCATGGGGGGGTTAGGGGGGTCTTGGGTAGGTAGCACTCAAGGTGGGATTGACAGGTGTCAATCCCACCTTGAGTGGTAATTGAACCCTCACACGTTCATTCATAGGACACTACTACACAGTGTGCCACAGACAGGTTAGACCAGTGTCTCACTCACACTAATGCACACATACCTATACACATATACCTACAGGTATAAACACAGGTGTGAATACAGGTGTGAATACAGGTGTGAACACTCACCTGCTGATCTTAACCGGACTGTTTTCCTGTTTCTTCGACATGACGGCCGACTGTTCAGGTGTCAAGCTGCTCCTTCCAGCTCCTTCCTTCCTTCCTCTCCGTGCTTCCGCTGGCCTCTCGCCAGAGTTAAGGTTCGTCTCTCGGCTCCGCCCAGGCCGGCAGGTGCGTCGCCAGTCAAATTCAGTCGCTGTAAAAGGGGCGGGGCGGCGAAGAGACCGGGCCGACCTGTTTGTTCACACTCCTGACGCCGGAGAATTCCACATTTTTGTTTTTTTCTTTTTAAACTATCTTAGGTTTGAATCACACCTGAAAAAATGTGTTGAAATGACTGCAGTTTTGTACTGTTTGTCCATGGCCTGCTAGGATTTGTGTCTGACAATCCAAGCATCTTTTGCCTTTTGATTTGAAGTTGGAGTTTTCAAAGATTTTTTATTTATTTATAAAATACATATATTTAGGTCATTTATTTCGGTCACAATCAAAAAATAGTCCCTCTTTTTGCCGGAAGTCACCAACAAAAAGCTGTAAATTTGCCTAATTGTCTAGCCAAGTGCTTCTCAACCTTTTTTTTTTCAGTGAACATTTTTTTAATTCAAGTACCCCCCAATCAAAGCAAAGCATTTTGGGTTGGAAAAAAAGAGATAAAGAAGTAAAATACAGCACTATGTCATCACTTTCTGAATTGTATTATATAATATTGCTCATTTAAAGTGGTCTTTCTTGAACAAATTGGAAAAAAAGATATAAAAATAACTAAAAACTTGCTAAAAAATAAACAATGTTTGGGACATGCTCTCCCTGAGAGAGCATGAGGAGGTTGAGGTGGGCGGGCTTGAGGGGGGTGGGGGGGGGTTGGGCGGAGTTGAGGTAGGGAGTAGCGGGGGGAATTATTTATTCTATACTGTTTTTATGTTGGTTTTATATAGAGATGTCTGATAATGGCTATTTTGCCGATATTCCGATATTGTCCAACTTTTAATTACCGATTCCGATATCAACCGATACCGATATACACAGTGGTGGAATGAACTCATTATTATCACTAATGTTGTTTTGATGCCCCGCTGGATGCATTAAACAAGATTTTCCAAAATAAATCAACTCAAGTTATGGAAAAATATTTATTATTGAAGTCACAAAGTGCATTATTTTTTTTAACATCCCTCAAAACAGCAGCTTGGAATTTGGGACATGCTCTCCCTGAGAGAGCATGAGGAGGTTGAGGTGGGCGGGGTTGGGGGGCTAGTGGGGGGTTTATATTGTAGCGTCCCGGTAGAGTTAGTGATGCAAGGGGTTCTGGGTATATGTTGCGTTACGTTGCGAAATGGGTTCGTCATTCCTGTTTGGTGTGGGTTGACGGTGTGACGCCTTCTGAGGTAAATATCAACATTACATTTTTCCACAGGCTAATAAATCTTAAAACTAAATAATAATGAGATGAGTGAGGTTGGTGGTGGGGGGCGGGTTTTTGTGGTAGTCAGTGCTGCAAGGGGTTCTGGGTGTTTGTTCTATTGTGTTTATGTTGTGTTACGGTGCTCATGTTCTCCGAAATGTGTTAGTCATTCTTGTATGGTGTGGGTTCACAGTGTGGCGCATATTTGTAACAGTGTTTAAGTTGTTTATACGGCCATCCTCAGTGTGACCTGTATGGCTGTTGACCAAGTATGCGTCGCATTCACTTGCCAAGTTATGGAATAAAATGCCATTCACTTGCCATAGATACTATGTGACTGGGCCGGCACGCAAAGTCAGTGCCTTTACAGCAACATTTTAAAAAATTCCTACATTTGACTTTTTGAAACTGATACCAATGATTTCCGATATCACATTTTAAACCATTTATTAGGCCGATAATATTGGCAGTCTGATATTATCGGACATCTCTAGTTGATACCAGATCTGTATGCTCTAATATCGATTCTCAAATCAACACATCAATACTTTTGATGCTTTTGTTCAGGGGTGTCCAAACCTTTTCCGCCAAGGGCCGCATACTGAAAAGTCAAAATATGTGGGGGGCCATTTTGATATTTTATTTTATTTTATTTTATTTTAAGAAATGCTGAAAACATATCTTGTGTTAGCTTTGTGTTATTGGTGACTAAATATTAGACATTTCCGATAATGCTTTTTTGCCGATATCCGGTCCAATTCTTGATTACCGATTCAACCGATACCGATACATACAGAGGTGGAATGAACACATTATTATCACTAATGTTGTTGTGATGCCCCGCTGGATGCATTAAACAACATTTTCCAAAATAAATCAACTCAAGTTATGGAATAAAATGCCAACATGGCACTGCCATATTTATTATTGAAGTCACAAAGTGCATTATTTTTTTTAACATGCCTCAAAACAGCAGCTTGGAATTTGGGACATGCTCTCCCTGATAGAGCATTAGGAGGTCGAGGTGGAAGGTAGGGGTTGCGGGGGGAATTAGAAATGTCTGATAATGGTTTTTCTGCCGATATCCGATATTCAGATATTGTCCATGCCGGCGTTAACATACATCTTACTCTGAGGTGTGTGCCTTCAAAAATAACTAGAAAAGCTAACATGCTGACATCAGCAGGCTATCAGTGAGTTTTGTCAAGTACCAAACTATCTGACTGAGGTGTATAACTTCCAAAGTAGCTAAAAAACATGCTAACATGCTAGTGTTAACATGCTATCAGTAAATTCCGTCAAATACCAAAATATCTGACTATATATATATATATATATATATATATATATATATATATATATATATATATATATGGGGACGGCGTGGCGCAGTGGAAGGACTGGCCGTGTGCAAACCGAGGGTCCCTGGTTCAATTCCCACCTAGTACCAACTTTGTCACGTCCGTTGCGTCCTGAGCAAGACACTTCACCCTTGCTCCTGATGTGTGCTGGTTAGCCCCTTGCATGGCAGCTCCCTCCATCAGTGTGTGAATGTGTGTGTGAATGGGTAAATGTGGAAGTAGTGTCAAAGCGCTTTGAGTACCTTGAAGGTAGAAAAGCGCTATACAAGTACAACCCATTTATCATTTATTTATATATATATATATATATATATATATATATATATATATATATATATATATTTATTAGAGATGTCCAATATTATCGGCTAATAAATGTCCAATAATTTATTTATATATATATATATATATATATATATATATATATATATATATATATATATATATATAATAAGACTACCACCAAAATGCTTGACGGTAGGTGTGGTGTTCCTGGGATTAAAGGCCTCACCTTTTCCCTCCAAACATATTGCTGGCTATTGTGGCCAAACAGCTCCATTTTTGTCTCATCTGACCACAGAACTTTCCTCCAGAAGGTCTTATCTTTTCTATGTGATCAGCAGCAAACTTTAGAGGAGCCTCAAGGTGTGGCTTCTGGAGTAAGGTCTTCCTTCTTGCATGGTAGCGTCTCAGTCCATGGCCATGCTTGACTGTGGACACTGACACCTGTGTTCCAGCAGGTTCCAATTCATGCTTTTTGCTGCTTCTCGCTTGGCTCTTGATCATCCTGACCAGTTCTCTCTCAGCAGCAGGTGATAGCTGGTGTTTTCTTCCTGATCGTGGCAGTGACAAAACTGTGCCATGCACTTTATACTTGACTGCACAGTTGCACTTGGGACCTTAAGCTGCTTTAAAATGTCTCCAAGTGACTTTCCTGACTTGTTCAAGTAAATGATTTGTTTTTTCGGATCTGTGCTGACGTCCTTTGACTTTCCCATTGTGGTGTTTGTAAGCCAGTCTAATGATTGCATCACATTTAGATGTGCTCAGAGAAGTCAACAATCAGAATCACTCACATGAAGTTAAGAGGCCATGCCATGAAGCTACTTTGATTTGATTGGAACTTTTCTAAATCACCAAAAAGCAGATTTGCTCACATTTTCAGTAGAGCCATAACAATAAGAGTTGTAGAAATGACTGGAATGTTAAGAGAACCATGACATCATGTTCTTTACAAGTGTATGTACACTTTTGACCACCACTGTATGACTGAGTTGTATACCTGCAAAAATAGCTAAAAAATTTTTAACATGGTAACATTAGCATGCTAACAATAAGCATATGCGTCAAGTAGCAAAAATGGGACTGAGGTGTACTGTATATACCAGTAAAAATAGCTACAAATAAGCTTACATGCTAACAGTCAATGTGTATAAAAAAAGGATTCTGCAGCGTAATCCTTCAAAATTAGCTAAAAAGCTAACGTGTTAGCATTGATTGATTGAGACTTTTATTAGTAGATTGTACAGTTCTTTACAAGTGTATGTACACTTTTGACCACCACTGTATGACTGAGTTGTATACTTGCAAAAGTAGCTAAAATTTTTTTTAACATGGTAACATTAGCATGCTAACAGTAAGCATATGCGTCAAGTAGCAAAAATGTGACTGAGGTGTACTGTATATACCAGTAAAAATAGCTACAAATAAGCTTACATGCTAACAGTCAATGTGTATTAAAAAAAAGTATTCTGGAGCGTAATCCTTCAAAATTAGCTAAAAAGCTAACGTGCTAACGTGTTAGCATTGATTGATTGAGACTTTTATTAGTAGATTGTACAGTTCTTTACAAGTGTATGTACACTTTTGATCACCACTGTATGACTGAGTTGTATACCTGCAAAAATAGCTAAAAATTTTTTAACATGGTAACATTAGCATGCTAACAGTAAGCATATGCGTCAAGTAGCAAAAATGTGACTGAGGTGTACTGTATATACCAGTAAAAATAGCTACAAATAAGCTTACATGCTAACAGTCAATGTGTATAAAAAAAGGATTCTGCAGCGTAATCCTTCAAAATTAGCTAAAAAGGTAACGTGCTAATGTGTTAGCATTGATTGATTGAGACTTTTATTAGTAGATTGTACAGTTCTTTACAAGTGTATGTACACTTTTGACCACCACTGTATGACTGAGTTGTATACTTGCAAAAGTAGCTAAAAAATTTTTTAACATGGTAACATTAGCATGCTAACAGTAAGCATATGCGTCAAGTAGCAAAAATGTGACTGAGGTGTACTGTATATACCAGTAAAAATAGCTACAAATAAGCTTACATGCTAACAGTCAATGTGTATTAAAAAAAGTATTCTGGAGCGTAATCCTGCAAAATTAGCTAAAAAGCTAACGTGCTAACGTGTTAGCATTGATTGATTGAGACTTTTATTAGTAGATTGTACAGTTCTTTACAAGTGTATGTACACTTTTGACCACCACTGTATGACTGAGTTGTATACTTGCAAAAATAGCAAAAAAAATTTTAACATGGTATCATTAGCATGCTAACAGTAAGCATATGCGTCAAGTAGCAAAAATGTGACTGAGGTGTACTGTATATACCAGTAAAAATAGCTACAAATAAGCTTACATGCTAACAGTCAATGTGTATAAAAAAAGGATTCTGCAGCGTAATCCTTCAAAATTAGCTAAAAAGCTAACGTGCTAACGTGTTAGCATTGATTGATTGAGACTTTTATTAGTAGATTGTACAGTTCTTTACAAGTGTATGTACACTTTTGACCACCACTGTATGACTGAGTTGTATACTTGCAAAAGTAGCTAAAAAATTTTTTAACATGGTAACATTAGCATGCTAACAGTAAGCATATGCGTCAAGTAGCAAAAATGTGACTGAGGTGTACTGTATATACCAGTAAAAATAGCTACAAATAAGCTTACATGCTAACAGTCAATGTGTATAAAAAAAGGATTCTGCAGCGTAATCCTTCAAAATTAGCTAAAAAGCTAACGTGCTAACGTGTTAGCATTGATTGATTGAGACTTTTATTAGTAGATTGTACAGTTCTTACAAGTGTATGTACACTTTTGACCACCACTGTATGACTGAGTTGTATACTTGCAAAAGTAGCTAAAATTTTTTTTAACATGGTAACATTAGCATGCTAACAGTAAGCATATGCGTCAAGTAGCAAAAATGTGACTGAGGTGTACTGTATATACCAGTAAAAATAGCTACAAATAAGCTTACATGCTAACAGTCAATGTGTATTAAAAAAAGTATTCTGGAGCGTAATCCTTCAAAATTAGCTAAAAAGCTAACGTGCTAACGTGTTAGCATTGATTGATTGATTGATTGAGACTTTTATTAGTAGACTGTACAGTACATATTCCATACAATTGACCACTAAATGGTTAAACCTAATAAGTTTTTCAACTTCTTTAAGTCGGGGTCCATGCTAATCAATTCATGGTAGAACGCGAACAGTAAACATGCTTCAGTACCGAAAAAAAATTCTGTAAAATTTGCTAAAAAAAAAAAAGATAACATGCTAATGTTAGCGCACCTCCAATACCAACACAAAAAATAAATTTTTCAAAAAAAAGTTCACATGTTCACAATAAGCATGCTTGAATTGCCAACATATATGACCTCCAAGGTCAAACTGCTATACAAAAACAACAAACCGAATCACGTCACATTGTGATAAGACACTATTGTATTGATTTTTTTTTCCCATTTAGCAATAGTCAGGTGTTCTTGCGACATCTGTGCTGAAGTTGTCCTTTTTATAATATATCTGCCCT
Source organism: Nerophis ophidion (assembly GCF_033978795.1). Classification (NCBI taxonomy): domain Eukaryota; kingdom Metazoa; phylum Chordata; class Actinopteri; order Syngnathiformes; family Syngnathidae; genus Nerophis; species Nerophis ophidion. The sequence continues at coordinate 36,740,157 of NC_084633.1, read as the reverse complement.
TGTAACGGAGCTGTGATAAAGGATGCTTTGCAGTAATAATGGCCAAGGTCAAGGACATTACAGGTCAGAGGTCATCAGCTCTCCTCAACAAAAACTCTCTTCAACTTTTTAAAGCAAATTTTACAGGAAAACCCCTCAGAATAGTTGTTTTGGTACTTGACATACGGTAGCTTTCTAGATATTTTTACATGGATATACCTCAGAGGCATGCTAGCCTTCTCAGCTTGTGTTCTTTTACTTTACAAACATTCACAAATTTCCAGGAATTACACATTTTCTGGGACATTTCTTTACATTTAAAATGGATGGACACTTTTTCAGACATCCAAATTGTCCACGTTTTTAACGTTAGCGTGTTAGCATCCATTTTTAGGTAATTTCACAGGTACAAAGCGCAGAAAAATGTTTACATTTTACAAAATTTTACAGGTATCCACCTCAAAATCGCTTATTTTGGTAATTGGCACGTTTTTTTCTGTTAGTATGCTAATGTTAGCTTGTTAGCTTTTTTAAGACCTTTTTACAGGTACACACCTCAATCATGTAGTTCGGTATTTCACATTAGCATGTTAGCTTTTAAAGCAAATTTTACAAGAAAATCCCTCAATCATATTTTTAGTACTTGACATATGGTAGCTTTCGAGATATTTTTACATATATTTTTTTTAATACTTCATTTAGGGTAATGTTGGCATGCTAGCCTTATCAGCTTTTGTTCTTTCATTTTACAAACATTCACAAATTTTCAGGAATTCCACATTTTCGGGAACATTTCTTTCCATTTAAAATGGGTGGTCACTTTTTCAAACGTCCAAATTGTCCACGTTTCTAGCACGTTAGCATCCATTTTACAGGTACACACCTCAATCATGTACTGTGGTGTTTCACATTAGCATGTCAGCTGGTAAAGCAAATTTTACCTCGGAATCATTTTTTGGTACTGGACATATGGTAGCTTTCTAGATATTTTTACATGGATATACCTCACAGTCCAGTTTTTAATACTTTATTTAGGCATTTTTCATCCGATTCCAACCATTCCACTTTCAAAATGTTGGTCTTATTCACGACACGTGTGCGTTTCTTCTTTTAGTTTACAAATATTAACAAATTTCCAGGAATTCTACATTTACTAGGACATTTTTTTTCCATTTGAAATGAATTGACCCTTTCTTAAACGTCCAACGTTTCCACATTTCTAACGTTAGCAAGTTAGCATCCATTTTTAGGTACTTGTAGAAAGAAAAATGTTTACTGTTGCCATGCTGACGTTGTCTTACCTCAAATTCTCTTTTGGAAATTGGCACGTTTTTCTGTTAGCATGCTAATGTAAGCATGTTACATTTTTAAAAAATGTTTACATGTATACACCTCAGTCATTCATGTATTTTGGTATTTCACATTCATGAACGAATACATGTGTGTTTATATGTGTATATATATTTATATATATATATATATATATATATATATATATATATATATATATATATATATACATATATATATATACATATATATATATGTATATATATATATATATATATATATATATACACATATTCCGTTTCCATATGAGTTGGGAAATTGTGTTAGATGTAAATAGAGACTTAGACTTAGACTTCCTTTTTATTGTCATTCAAATTTGAACTTTACAGTAAGAATAAGAACGAAATTTCGTTGCATTAAATCTTGGTAGTGCAGGATAAAAAAAAAAAAAAATTAAAAAGCAATAAGGAGCAGATATAAATAAATGGATGACTGTACAGATAAATAGATTGCACTTTTTCACATGCGTCCACGTTTATGGATGTATGCTATGTTGTCTTTTTTATTCCAGCGAGTTGATCCATTTTGGGGGGAGTTGAGGGGATTATTTAATTATGATGCGTTCAAGAGTCTTACGGCCTGAGGGAAGAAGCTGTTACAGAACCTGGAGGTTCTCCTTCGGAGGCTGGAGAACCTCTACCTAGGACAAGACTGTTCCAGAAAAAGTCTTACAGATGATCCTTTTTACACGTTCTAACTAAACCACAGTGAAGCTTAGCTCCAATTGTGAGGTCTCTTCAACTTTTTAGCCATTTTTACAGGTATACGCCTCAATCATGTATTTTGCCAGCATGTTAGCATTTTTTTAGCTAATTTGGAAGGTATACACCTCATAGTCAGATATTTTGGTACCTGATGAAACTTACTGATAACATGCTGATGTTAGCATGTTAGCTTTTTTAGTTATTTTGAAGGCACACACAGAGTGAGATATTGTGGTAATTGATAAAACATGCTGATGTTAGCATGTTAACTTTTGTAGTTCTATTAAAGGCACACACCTCATAGTCGGATATTTTTTGTACTTGATCAAACTTACTGATAGCATGCTAATGTTAGCATGTTAGCTTTTCTAGTTATTTTGAAGGCATGCACCTCAGTGTCAGATATTTTGGTACTTGACAAAACTTACTGATCGCATGCTGATGTTAGCATGTTAGCTTTTTTAACCATTTTTACAGCTATACACCTCAGAGTCAGATATTTTGGTACTTGACAAAACTTACTGATAGCATGCTGATGTTAGCTTCTTTATTATTTTGAAGGCACACACCTCAGTGTCAGATATTTTGGTACTTGACAAAACTTACTGATCGCATGCGGATGTTAGCATGTTAGCTTTTTTAACCATTTTTACAGCTATACACCTCAGAGTCAGATATTTTGGTACTTGACAAAACTTACTGATCACATGCTGATGTTAGCATGTTAGCTTTTTTAACCATTTTTACAGCTATACACCTCAGAGTCAGATATTTTGGTACTTGACAAAACTTACTGATAGCATGCTGATGTTAGCTTCTTTATTATTTTGAAGGTACACACCTCAGTGTCAGATATTTTGGTACTTGACAAAACTTACTGATCGCATGCTGATGTTAGCATGTTAGCTTTTTTAACCATTTTTACAGCTATACACCTCAGAGTCAGATATTTTGGTACTTGACAAAACTTACTGATCGCATGCTGATGTTAGCATGTTAACTTTTGTAGTTCTATTAAAGGCACACACCTCATAGTCGGATATTTTTTGTACTTGATCAAACTTACTGATAGCATGCTAATGTTAGCATGTTAGCTTTTCTAGTTATTTTGAAGGCATGCACCTCAGTGTCAGATATTTTGGCACTTGACAAAACTTACTGATCGCATGCTGATGTTAGCATGTTAGCTTTTTTAACCATTTTTACAGCTATACACCTCAGAGTCAGATATTTTGGTACTTGACAAAACTTACTGATAGCATGCTCATGTTAGCTTCTTTATTATTTTGAAGGCACACACCTCAGTGTCAGATATTTTGGTACTTGACAAAACTTACTGATCGCATGCTGATGTTAGCATGTTAGCTTTTTTAACCATTTTTACAGCTATACACCTCAGAGTCAGATATTTTGGTACTTGACAAAACTTACTGATCGCATGCTGATGTTAGCATGTTAACTTTTGTAGTTCTATTAAAGGCACACACCTCATAGTCGGATATTTTTTGTACTTGATCAAACTTACTGATAGCATGCTAATGTTAGCATGTTAGCTTTTCTAGTTATTTTGAAGGCATGCACCTCAGTGTCAGATATTTTGGTACTTGACAAAACTTACTGATCGCATGCTGATGTTAGCATGTTAGCTTTTTTAACCATTTTTACAGCTATACACCTCAGAGTCAGATATTTTGGTACTTGACAAAACTTACTGATAGCATGCTGATGTTAGCTTCTTTATTATTTTGAAGGCACACACCTCAGTGTCAGATATTTTGGTACTTGACAAAACTTACTGATCGCATGCTGATGTTAGCATGTTAGCTTTTTTAACCATTTTTACAGCTATACACCTCAGAGTCAGATATTTTGGTACTTGACAAAACTTACTGATCGCATGCTGATGTTAGCATGTTAGCTTTTTTAACCATTTTTACAGCTATACACCTCAGAGTCAGATATTTTGGTACTTGACAAAACTTACTGATAGCATGCTGATTTTAGCTTCTTTATTATTTTGAAGGCAAACACCTCAGTGTCAGATATTTTGGTACTTGACAAAACTTACTGATAGCATGCTGATGTTAGCTTCTTTAGTTATTTTGAAGCCACACACCTCAGTGTCATATATTTTGGTACTTGAAAAAACTTATTGATAGCATGCTGATGTTAGTTGCTCTAGCTATTTTGAAGGCACACACCTCAGAGTCAGATATTTTGTTACTTGACAAAACTTACTGTTAGCATGCTGATGATAGTTTGTTAGCTTTTTAGCCATTTTTACAGGTATACACCCCATAGTCAGACATTTTGTTACTTGACAAAACTTACTGATAGCATGCTGATGTTAGCATGTTAGCTTTTTTAGTTATTTTGAAGGCACACACCTCCATAGTGTAGATATTTTGATACTTGAAAAAACTTACTGATAGTATGCTGATGTTAGCATGTTAGCTTTTGTACTTATTTTGAAGGCACACACCTCATAGTCAAATATTTTTGTACCTGGCAAAACTTTGTGATAGCATACTGATGTTAGCATGCTAGCTTTTCTAGTTATTGTGAAGGCACACACCTCATAATCAGATATCTTGGTACTAGACAAAACGTACTGATAGCATGCTGATGTTAGCATGCTAGCTTTTCTAGTTATTTTGAAGGCACACACCTCAGTGTCAGATATTTTGGTACTTTACAAAACTTACTGATCACATGCTGATGTTAGCATGTTAGCTTTTTTAACCATTTTTACAGGTATACACCTCAGAGTCAGATATTTTGGTACTTGACAAAACTTACTGATGTATGCTGATGTTAGCTTATTTAGTTATTTTGAAGGCACACACCTCAGTGTCATATATTTTGGTACTTGACAAAACTTACTGATAGTATGCTGATGTTAGCATGTTAGCTTTTCTACTTATTTTGAAGGCACACACCTCATAGTCAAATATTTTTGTACCTGGCAAAACTTAGTGATAGCATGCTGATGTTAGCATGTTAGCTTTTCTACTTATTTTGAAGGCACACACCTCATAGTCAAATATTTTTGTACCTGGCAAAACTTAGTGATACCATACTGATGTTAGCATGCTAGCTTTTCTAGTTATTGTGAAGGCACACACCTCATAATCAGATATCTTGGTAATAGACAAAACTTACTGATAGCATGCTGATGTTAGCATGTTAGCTTTTCTAGTTATTTTGAAGGCACACACCTCAGTGTCAGATATTTTGGTACTTTACAAAACTTACTGATCACATGCTGATGTTAGCATGTTAGCTTTTTTAACCATTTTTACAGGTATACACCTCAGAGTCAGATATTTTGGTACTTGACAAAACTTACTGATGTATGCTGATGTTAGCTTATTTAGTTATTTTGAAGGCACACACCTCAGTGTCATATATTTTGGTACTTGACAAAACTTACTGATAGTATGCTGATGTTAGCATGTTAGCTTTTCTACTTATTTTGAAGGCACACACCTCATAGTCAAATATTTTTGTACCTGGCAAAACTTAGTGATAGCATGCTGATGTTAGCATGTTAGCTTTTCTACTTATTTTGAAGGCACACACCTCATAGTCAAATATTTTTGTACCTGGCAAAACTTAGTGATAGCATACTGATGTTAGCATGCTAGCTTTTCTAGTTATTGTGAAGGCACCCACCTCATAATTAGATATCTTGGTACTAGACAAAACTTACTGATAGCATGCTGATGTTAGCATGTTAGCTTTTCTAGTTATTTTGAAGGCACACACCTCAGTGTCAGATATTTTGGTACTTTACAAAACTTACTGATCACATGCTGATGTTAGCATGTTAGCTTTTTTAACCATTTTTACAGGTATACACCTCAGAGTCAGATATTTTGGTACTTGACAAAACTTACTGATGTATGCTGATGTTAGCTTATTTAGTTATTTTGAAGGCACACACCTCAGTGTCATATATTTTGGTACTTGACAAAACTTACTGATAGCATGCTGATGATAGCTTGTTAGCCATTTTTACAGGTATACACCCCATAGTCAGACATTTTGGTACTTGACAAAACTTACTGATGGCATGCTGATGTTAGCATGTTAGCTTTTCTACTTATTTTGAAGGCACACACCTCCATAGTGTAGATATTTTGGTACTTGACAAAACTTACTAATAGCATGCTGATGATAGCTTGTTAGCCATTTTTACAGGTATACACCCCATAGTCAGACATTTTGGTACTTAACAAAACTTACTGATAGCATGCTGATGTTAGCATGTTAGCTTTTCTAGTTATTTTGAAGGCACACACCTCCATAGTGTAGATATTTTGGTACTTAACAAAACTTACTGATAGTATGCTGATGTTAGCATTTTAGCTTTTCTACTTATTTTGAAGGCACACACCTCATAGTCAAATATTTTTGTACTTGGCAAAACTTACTGATAGCATGCTGATGTTAGCATGTTAGCTTTTTTAGTTATTTTGAAGGTACACACCTCCATAGTGTAGATATTTTGGTACTTGACAAAACTTACTGATAGTATGCTGATGTTTACATGTGAGCTTTTCTACTTATTTCGAAGGCACACAGCTCATAGTCAAATATTTTTGTACTTGGCAAAACTTACTGATAGCATGCTGATGATAGCTTGTTAGCCATTTTTACAGGTATACACCCCATAGTCAGACATTTTGGTACTTGACAAAACTTACTGATAGCATGCTGATGTTAGCATGTTAGCTTTTCTGGTTATTTTGAAGGCACGCACCTCCATAGTGTAGATATTTTGGTACTTGACAAGACTTACTGATAGTATGCTGATGTAAGCATGTTAGCTTTTCTAGTTATTTTGAAGGCACACACCTCATAGTCAGATATCTTGGTACTAGACAAAACTTACTGATAGCATGCTGATGTTAGCATGTTAGCTTTTCTAGTTATTTTGAAGGCACACACCTCCATAGTGTAGATATTTTGGTACTTAACAAAACTTACTGATAGTATGCTGATGTTAGCATTTTAGCTTTTCTACTTATTTTGAAGGCACACACCTCATAGTCAAATATTTTTGTACTTGGCAAAACTTACTGATAGCATGCTGATGTTAGCATGTTAGCTTTTTTAGTTATTTTGAAGGTACACACCTCCATAGTGTAGATATTTTGGTACTTGACAAAACTTACTGATAGTATGCTGATGTAAGCATGTTAGCTTTTCTAGTTATTTTGAAGGCACACACCTCATAATCAGATATCTTGGTACTAGACAAAACTTACTGATAGCATGCTGATGTTAGTATGTTAGCTTTTGTAGTTATTTAGAAGGCACACGCCTCAGGGTCAGATATTTTGGTACTCGACAAAACTTTTTAAAGCAAATTTTACAGGAAAACCTCAGAAATGTTATTTTTTTGTACTTAACGAATTGTAGCTTTGTAGATATTTTTACATGTATTTACCTGAGTCGTGTTTTTTAATACTTGATTCAGGCTAATGTCTGAATGCTAGCCTTTTCCGCAAATTTCAAAGTTGTACATCCCAGAATCCTTTATTTTGTAAGTAACTGTTAGCATTGGAAAATGGATGTTAGCATGGTAAAGTTACGATGTTAGCTTTTTTTTTAGCTGTTTTTGCAGGATCACTTATTTTGGTGATTGATATATGCTTCCTGTTAGCAAGTAGTTCTTACTCACCAACATTTCCTGAGAAGCATTCACACCCTTGTAATCGTTATTCTGACCTATTTTTTTGTCAAACTCTCCTCCTCCCACATTTTTCATCCCATTCCAACCATTCCACTTTCAAAATGTTCTTTTAGTTTACAAACGTTCACACATTTCTAGGAATTCCACATTTACTGGGACATTTTCTTCCATTTTGAAATGAATGGACCCTTTCTCAAACGTCCAACGTTTCCACATTTCTAACGTTAGCATGTTAGCATCCATTTTTGGGTATTTTTAGAAAGAAAATGTTGACTGTTGCCATGCTGATGTTGTCATGCCTTAAAATCTCTTTTGGTAATTGGTACGTTTTTCTGTTAGCATGCTAATGTAAGCATGTTACATTTTTTGGGCCATTTTTACATGTATACACCTCAGTCATGTGTTTTGGTATTTCACATTAGCATGTTAGCTTTATGCATACTTTTATATATGTACATACATGTATGTATGTATGTATGTATGTATGTATATATGTATATATATATATATATATATATATATATATATATATATATATATATATGTATGTCTTGATTGGATTATCCGGAGAATAGTGCTCGATACCGTGGTAGAGCGCAATATGTAGGTGTGGGAAAAAAATCACAAGACTACTTCATCTCTACAGATCTGTTTCATGAGGGGTTCCCTCAATCATCAGGATCTCCTGATGATTGAGGGAACCCCTCATGAAACAGATCTGTAGAGATGAAGTAGTCTTGTGATTTTTTTCCCACACCTACATATATATATATATATATATATATATATATATTTGTAAGATTTTGCAAAATCTCCTGACGATTGAGGGAACTCCTCATGAAACAGTTCTGTAGAGATGAAGTAGTCTTGTGATTTTTCCCACACATACATATTGCGCTCTACCAGGATATCGAGCACTAGTCTCTGGGTAATCCAACTAAGACACATGTATTGTGTTGGATGTAAATACAAAAGGAATACAATGAAATCCTTTTCAACCCATATTCAGTTGAATATGCTACAAAGACAACATATTTGATGTTCAAACAGATAAACATTTATTTATTTTTTTTGCAAATAATCATTAACTTTAGAATTTGATGCCAGCAACACGTGACAAAGAAGTTGGGAAAGGTGGCAATAAATACGGATAAAGTTTAGGAATGCTCATCAAACACTTATTTGGAACATCACACAGGTGTGCAGGCTATTTGGGAACAGGTGGGTGCCACGATTGGGTATAAAAACAGCTTCCATGAAATGAGTAATTCACAAACAAGGAAGGGTCGAGGGTCACCACTTTGTAAGCAAATTGTCCAACAGTTTTAGAACAACATTTTCCAACGAGCTATAGTAAGGAATTTAGGGATTTTGCCATCTACAGTCCGTACAATCATCAAAAGGTTCAGAGAATCTGGAGAAATCACTGCACGTAAGCCATGATTTTACGGACCTTTGATCCCTCAGACGGTACTGCATCAAAAACCGACATCAGTGTGTAAAGGATATCACCACATGGGCTCAGGAACACTTCATAAAACCACTGTCAGTAACTACAGTTGGTTGCTACATCTGTAAGTACAAGTTAAAACTCTACTATGCAAAGCAAAACCCATTTATCAACAACAGCCAGAAACGCCGCCGGCTTGGCTAGGCCTGAGCTTATCTAAGATGGACTGATGCAAAGTGGAAAAAATGTTCTGTGGTCTGACGAGTCCTCATTTCAAATAATATTTGGAAACTGTGGATGTGGTGTCTTCCGGAACAACGAGGAAAATAACCATCCGGATTGTTATAGGCGCAAAGTTCAAAAGGCAGCATGTGTGATGGTATGGGGGTGCATTAGTGCCCAAGGCATGGGTAACTTACACATCTGTGAAGGCACCATTAATGCTGAAAGGTACATACAGCTTTTGGAGCAACATATGTTGTCATCCAAGCAAGTTATCATGGACGCCCCTGTTTATTTCAGCAAGACAATGCCAAGCCACGTGTTACAACAGCGTCGCTTCGTAAAAGAACAGTGCAGGTACTTTCCTGGCCCGCCTGCAGTCCAGACCTGTCTCCCATGGAAAATGTGTGGCGCATTATGAAGCGTAAAATAGGGCAGCGGAGACCCCGGACTGTTGAAGGACTGAAGCTCTACATAAAACAAGAATGGGAAAGAATTCCACTTTCAAAGCTTCAACAATTAGTTTCCTCAGTTCCCAAATGTTTATTGAGTGTTGTTAAAAGAAAAGGTGATGTAACACAGTGGTGAACATGCCCTTTCCCAACTACTTTGGCACGTGTTGCAGCCATGAAATTCTAAGTTAATTATTATTTGCAAAAAAAAAAATAAAGTTTATGAGTTTGAACATCAAATATGTTGTCTTAGTAGCATATTCAACTGAATATGGGTTGAAAAGGATTTGCAAATCATTGTATTCTGTTTATATTTACATCGAACACAATTTCCCAACTCATATGGAAACCGGGTTTGTGTATATATGTATGTATGTAGGGGTGGCGCGGTTGGGAGAGTGTCCGTGTCAGCAACCTGAGGGTTCCTGATTCAATCCCCACCTTCTACCAACCTCGTCACGTCCGTTGTGTCCATGAGCAAGGCACTTCACCCTTGCTCCTGATGGGTGCTGGTTAGCTGCCTTGCATGG
>NC_084633.1:36704769-36724769 GCF_033978795.1 Nerophis ophidion | reverse complement strand
TATGTATATACATGTATGTATGTATGTATGTATCTATGTATCTAAGTACATGTATGTATGTTTGTATTTACATGTATGTATATACATGTATGTATATGCATGTATGTATACATGTATATGCATGTATGTATGTACATGTATGTATGTATGTATGTACATGTATGTATGTATGTACATGTATGTATGTATGTATGTACATGTATTTATGTACATGTATGTATGTATATACATGTCTGTATGTATTTATATACATGTATGTATATACATATATGTATGTATATACATATATACATGTATGTATATACATTTATGTATGTTTGTATGTGTATGTATATACATGTATGTATATATATTTATGTATGTATATACATGTATTGATGTATATACATGTATGTATACACATTTATTTATATACATTTATGTATGTATATACATGTATATACATACATTAATCCATATATGTATATACATGTATGTATGTATGTATGTACATGTATATACATGTACATGTATGTATGTATATATGTATGTATGTACATGTATGTATATACATGTACATACATACATGTATGTATGTATATGTATGTATATACATGTACATACATACATGTATGTATGCATGTACGTACATACATGTATGTATGTATATACATGTATATACATACATTTATGTATGTTTATACATGCATGTATATAAATACATACATGTACATACATGTATGTATATACATATATGTACATATATACATGTATGTATGTTTATGTGTATGTATATACATGTATGTATACACATGTATGTATACACATTTATTTATATACATTTATGTATGTTTATATGTGTATGTATGTATATACATGTATGCATGTATATATGTACATCTATGTTTGTACATGTGTGCATGTACATATGTATGTATTTATTATGCGGATGTACATGTATGTATGTATATACATTTATGTATGTATATACATGTATGTATGTATGTGTGTATACATGTATGTATGTATATACATGTATGTATGTATGTATGTATGTATATACATGTATGTATGTATATACATGTATGTATGTATGTACATGCATGTATATACATGTATACGCATACATGTATATACATTTATGTATGTATGTATATACATTTATGTATATATATTTATGTATGTATGTACATGTATGTACATTTATTTATGTATGTATATGTATGTATATACATATATGTATGTATATGTATGTATGCATGCATGTATGTATGCATGTATGTATATACATGTATGTATGCATGCATGTATGTGTATGCATGTATGTATATACATGCATGTATGCATGCATGTATGTATGTATATACATGTATGTATGTATGTATATAAGTACATGTATGTATATAAATGTATGTATGTTTGTATTTACATGTATGTATATGCATGTATGTATGTATGTACATGTATTTATGTACATGTATGTATGTATATGCATGTCTGTATGTATTTATATACATGCATGTATATATATTTATGTATGTATATACATGAATGTATGTATATACATGTATATACATACATTTATGTATGTTTATATGTGTATGTGTGTATACACATGTATATATGTACATCTATGTGTGTACATGTGTGCATGTACATATGTATGTATGTATTATGCGGATGTACATATGTATGTATGTATTATGCGGATGTACATGTGTGTGTGTGTATACATGTATGTATATACATGTATATGCATACATACATGTATGTATGTATATACATGTATGTATGTATATACATGTATGTATGCATATACATGTATGTATATACATACATACATATACATTATACACATACATACATACATGTATATGTATACATACATGTATATACATTATATACATACATACATGTATATGCATACATACATACATGTATATGCATACATACATACATGTATATGCATACATACATACATGTGCGTGCATACATACATACATGTGCGTGCATACATACACGTATATAATGTATATACATACATACATACATACATGCATATGCATACATTATACACATACATGTATATGCATACATACATACATGTATATACATTATATACATACATGTATATGCATACATACATGCATGTATATGCATACATACATGCATGTATATGCATACATACATACATGCATGTATATGCATACATACATACATGCATGTATATGCATACATACATACATGTATGTATGTATATGCATACATACATGCATGTATATGCATACATACATACATACATGTATGTATATACATGAATGTATACACATACATACATGTATACACATACATACATGTATATACATACATACATATATACATACATACATACATACATATATACATACATACATACATACATGTATATACATACATACATACATACATGTATATACATACATACATACATACATGTATATACATACATACATACATGTACATACATACATACACGTACATACATGTACATACATACATACATGTACATACATACATGTACATACATACATACATACATGTACATACATACATACATACATGTACATACATACATACATACATGTACATACATACATACATACATACATACACATACATACATACACATACATACATACATGTACATACATACATACATGTATACACACACATACATACATGTATACACATACATACATACATACATACATACATACATACATACATACATACATGTATATACATACATACATACATACATGTATATACATACATACATACATACATGTATATACATACATACATGTACATACATACATACATACACGTACATACATACATACATACACGTACATACATACATACACGTACATACATGTACATACATACATACATACATGTACATACATACATACATACATATATGTATACACACACATACATACATGTATACACACACATACATACATGTATACACACACATACATACATGTATACACACACATACATACATGTATATACATACATACATGTATATACATACATACATACATACATGTATATACATACATACATGTACATACATACATGTATATACATACATACATGTACATACATACATGTATACACACACATACATACATGTATACACACACATACATGTACATACATACATGTATATACACACATACATGTACATACATACATGTATATACACACATACATGTACATACATACATGTATATACATACATACATACATACATGTATATACATACATACATACATACATACATGTATATACATACATGTATATACATACATACATGTATATACATACATACATGTATATACATACATACATGTATACACATACATACATACATGTATACACATACATACATACATGTATATACATACATACATACATACATGTATATACATACATACATACATGTATATACATACATACATACATACATACATGTATATACATACATACATACATGTATATACATACATACATACATACATACATATACATACATGTATACACATACATACATGTATATACATACATACATACATACATACATGTATATACATACATACATGTATATACATACATACATGTATATACATACATACATACATACATACATACATGTATATACATACATACATACATACATGTATATACATACATACATATACATACATGTATACACATACATACATGTATACACATACATACATGTATACACATACATACATGTATACACATACATACATGTATACACGTACATACATACATACATGTACATACATACATACATGTATACACACATACATACATGTATACACATACATACATGTATATACATACATACATACATGTATATACATACATACATACATGTATATACATACATACATACATACATGTACATACATACATACATACATACATGTACATACATACATACATACACGTACATACACGTACATACATACATACATACATACATACATGTACATGTACATACATACATACATACATACATGTACATGTACATACATACATACATACATACATGTACATGTACATACATACATACATGTACATGTACATACATACATGTACATACATACATACATACATACATGTACATACATACATACATACATGTACACACATACATACATGTATACACACACATACATACATGTACATACATACATGTATATACATACATACATACATGTATATACATACATACATGTATATACATACATACATACATACATGTACATACATACATACATACATGTATACACACACATACATACATGTATACACACACATACATACATGTATACACACACATACATACATGTACACACACACATACATACATGTACACATACATGTATATACATACATACATACATACATGTATATACATACATACATACATGTATATACATACATACATACATACATACATACATGTATATACATACATACATGTATATACATACATACATGTATATACATACATACATGTATATACATACATACATGTATATACATACATACATGTATATACATACATACATGTATATACATACATACATGTATATACATACATACATACATGTATATACATACATACATACATGCATATACATACATACATATACATACATACATATACATACATACATACACATACATACATACATATACATACATACATGTATATACATACATACATACATTATACACATACATACATGTATATGCATACATACATACATGTATATACATTATACATACATGTATATGCATACATACATACATGTATATACATTATATACATACATACATACATGTATATGCATACATACATACATGTATATGCATACATACATACATGTATATGCATACATACATACATACATGTATATGCATACATACATACATGTATATAATGTATATACATACATACATGTATATACATACATACATACATACATGTATATACATACATACATACATACATGTATATACATACATACATACATACATGTATATACATACATACATACATGTATGTATATACATACATACATGTATGTATATACATACATACATACATGTATGTATATACATACATACATGTATGTATATACATACATACATACATGTATGTATATACATACATACATACATACATGTATGTATATACATACATACATACATGTATGTATATACATACATACATACATGTATGTATATGCATACATACATGTATGTACATACATACATACATACATGTATGTACATACATACATACATACATGTATGTACATACATACATACATACATGTATGTACATACATAAATGTATGTATACACATGTATACACATACATACATACATGTATATACATACATACATGTATATACATACATACATGTATATACATACATACATGTATATACATACATACATGTATATACATACATACATACATACATACATACATGTATATACATACATACATGTATATACATACATACATACATGTATATACATACATACATACATACATACATGTATATACATACATACATACATACATGTATATACATACATACATGTATATACATACATACATACATACATACATGTATATACATACATACATACATACATGTATATACATACATACATGTATATACATACATACATGTATATACATACATACATACATGTATATACATACATACATACATGTATATACATACATACATACATGTATATACATACATACATACATGTATATAATGTATATACATACATACATACATGTATGTATATACATACATACATGTATATACATACATACATGTATATACATACATACATGTATATACATACATACATACATGTATATACATACATACATGTATATACATACATACATGTATATAATGTATATACATACATACATACATGTATATACATACATACATACATACATGTATGTATATACATGTATACACATACATGTATACACATACATACATACATGTATACACATACATACATACATGTATACACATACATACATACATACATGTATACACATACATACATACATGTATACACATACATACATACATACATGTATACACATACATACATACATACATGTATACACATACATACATACATACATACATGTATACACATACATACATACATACATACATACATGTATACACATACATACATACATACATACATACATGTATACACATACATACATACATACATACATACATACATGTATACACATACATACATACATACATACATACATGTATACACATACATACATACATACATGTATACACATACATACATACATACATGTATACACATACATACATACATACATGTATACACATACATACATACATACATGTATACACATACATACATACATACATGTATACACATACATACATACATGTATACACATACATACATACATACATGTATACACATACATACATACAAACATGTATATACATACATACATACATACATACATACATACATACATGTATATACATACATACATACATACATGTATATACATACATACATACATACATACATGTATATACATACATACATGTATATACATACATGTATATACATACATACATGTATATACATACATGTATATACATACATACATGTATATACATACATGCATATACATACATACATGTATATACATACATGTATATACATACATACATGTATATACATACATGTATATACATACATGTATATACATACATACATGTATATACATACATGTATATACATACATACATACATGTATATACATACATACATACATACATGTATATACATACATACATGTATATACATACATGTATATACATACATGTATATACATACATACATGTATATACATACATGTATATACATACATGTATATACATACATACATACATACATGTATATACATACATACATACATACATGTATATACATACATACATACATACATGTATATACATACATACATACATACATATACATACATGTATATACATACATACATACATACATGTATATACATACATACATACATACATGTATATACATACATACATACATACATACATGTATATACATACATACATACATGTATATACATACATACATACATGTATATACATACATACATACATACATGTATATACATTATATACATACATACATACATGTATATACATACATACATACATACATGTATATACATTATATACATACATACATACATGTATATACATTATATACATACATACATACATGTATATGCATACATACATACATACATGTATATGCATACATACATACATGTATATGCATACATACATACATACATGTATATGCATACATACATGCATACATGTATATGCATACATACATACATGTATATAATGTATATACATACATACATGTATATACATACATACATACATACATACATGTATATACATACATACATACATGTATGTATATACATACATACATGTATGTATATACATACATACATACATGTATGTATATACATACATACATACATGTATGTATATACATACATGTATGTATATACATACATACATGTATATACATACATACATACATGTATGTATATACATACATACATACATACATGTATGTATATACATACATACATGTATGTATATACATACATACATACATGTATGTATATACATACATACATACATACATGTATGTATATACATACATACATACATGTATGTATATACATACATACATGTATGTATATGCATACATACATACATGTATGTATATGCATACATACATACATGTATGTACATACATACATACATACATACATGTATGTACATACATACATACATACATGTATGTACATACATACATACATACATGTATGTACATACATGTATACACATACATACATACATACATGTATATACATACATACATGTATATACATACATACATGTATATACATACATACATGTATATACATACATACATACATACATGTATATACATACATACATACATACATACATACATGTATATACATACATACATACATACATGTATATACATACATACATACATACATACATACATACATACATACATGTATATACATACATACATACATACATACATGTATATACATACATGTATATACATACATGTATATACATACATACATGTATATACATACATACATGTATATACATACATACATACATACATGTATATAATGTATATACATACATACATGTATATACATACATACATACATGTATATACATACATACATACATACATGTATGTATATACATGTATACACATACATACATGTATGTATATACATGTATGTATATACATGTATACACATACATGTATACACATACATACATACATGTATACACATACATACATACATGTATACACATACATACATACATACATGTATACACATACATACATACATACATGTATACACATACATACATACATACATGTATACACATACATACATACATACATGTATACACATACATACATACATACATGTATACACATACATACATACATACATGTATACACATACATACATACATACATGTATACACATACATGTATACACATACATACATACATGTATACACATACATACATACATACATGTATACACATACATACATACATACATGTATACACATACATGTATACACATACATACATACATGTATACACATACATGTATACACATACATACATACATGTATACACATACATACATACATACATACATGTATACACATACATACATACATACATACATGTATACACATACATACATACATACATACATGTATACACATACATACATACATACATACATACATGTATACACATACATACATACATACATACATACATGTATACACATACATACATACATACATACATGTATACACATACATACATACATACATGTATATACATACATACATACATACATGTATATACATACATGTATATACATACATGTATATACATACATACATGTATATACATACATACATGTATATACATACATACATGTATATACATACATACATGTATATACATACATGTATATACATACATACATGTATATACATACATGTATATACATACATGTATATACATACATACATACATACATACATACATACATGTATATACATACATGTATATACATACATACATGTATATACATACATACATACATACATGTATATACATACATGTATATACATACATACATACATACATGTATATACATACATACATACATACATGTATATACATACATACATACATGTATATACATGCATACATACATACATACATGTATATACATACATACATACATACATACATACATACATACATACATACATACATACATGTATATACATACATACATACATGTATATACATACATACATACATGTATATACATACATACATACATGTATATACATACATACATACATGTATATACATACATACATACATGTATATACATACATACATACATGTATATACATACATACATACATGTATATACATACATACATACATACATGTATATACATACATACATACATACATGTATACACATACATACATACATACACATACATACATACATACATGTATACACATACATACATACATGTATACATGTATACACATACATACATACATACATGTATACACATACATACATACACATACATACATACATACATGTATACACATACATACATACATACATACACGTATACACATACATACATACATGTATACACATACATACATACATACATACACGTATACACATACATACATACATGTATATACATACATACATACATGTATATACATGTATATATATACATGTATATATATACATACATGTATATACATACATGTATATACATACATGTATATACATACATACATACATACATACATACATGTATATACATACATACATACATGTATATACATACATACATACATACATGTATATACATACATACATACATACATGTATATACATACATACATACATGTATATACATGTATATACATACATACATACATACATACATGTATATACATACATACATGTATATACATACATACATACATATACATACATACATACATACATGTATATACATACATACATACATACATGTATATACATACATACATACATATACATACATACATACATACATGTATATACATACATACATACATACATACATGTATATACATACATACATGTATATACATACATACATGTATATACATACATACATGTATATACATACATACATACATACATGTATATACATACATACATACATACATGTATATACATACATACATACATACATTTATATACATACATACATACATACATGTATATACATACATACATACATACATGTATATACATACATACATACATACATGTATATACATACATACATACATACATACATGTATATACATACATACATACATACATGTATATACATACATACATACATGTATACACATACATACATACATACATGTATACACATACATACATACATACATGTATACACATACATACATACATACATGTATATACATACATACATACATACATACATGTATATACATACATACATACATACATACATACATACATACATGTATATACATACATACATACATACATGTATATACATACATACATACATGTATATACATACATACATATACATACATACATATACATACATACATACACATACATACATACATATACATACATACATGTATATACATACATACATACATTATACACATACATACATACATGTATATGCATACATACATACATGTATATACATTATACATACATGTATATGCATACATACATACATGTATATACATTATATACATACATACATACATGTATATGCATACATACATACATGTATATGCATACATACATACATGTATATGCATACATACATACATACATGTATATGCATACATACATACATGTATATAATGTATATACATACATACATGTATATACATACATACATACATACATGTATATACATACATACATACATACATGTATATACATACATACATGTATGTATATACATACATACATACATGTATGTATATACATACATACATACATGTATGTATATACATACATACATGTATGTATATACATACATACATACATGTATGTATATACATACATACATGTATGTATATACATACATACATACATGTATGTATATACATACATACATACATACATGTATGTATATACATACATACATGTATGTATATACATACATACATACATGTATGTATATACATACATACATACATGTATGTATATACATACATACATACATGTATGTATATGCATACATACATGTATGTACATACATACATACATACATGTATGTACATACATACATACATACATGTATGTACATACATAAATGTATGTATACACATGTATACACATACATACATACATGTATATACATACATACATGTATATACATACATACATGTATATACATACATACATGTATATACATACATACATACATACATACATGTATATACATACATACATACATACATACATGTATATACATACATACATACATACATGTATATACATACATACATGTATATACATACATACATGTATATACATACATACATGTATATACATACATACATGTATATACATACATACATGTATATACATACATACATGTATATACATACATACATACATGTATATACATACATACATACATACATGTATATAATGTATATACATACATACATACATGTATGTATATACATACATACATGTATATACATACATACATGTATATACATACATACATGTATATACATACATACATACATGTATATACATACATACATGTATATACATACATACATGTATATAATGTATATACATACATACATACATGTATATACATACATACATACATACATGTATGTATATACATGTATACACATACATGTATACACATACATACATACATGTATACACATACATACATACATGTATACACATACATACATACATACATGTATACACATACATACATACATACATGTATACACATACATACATACATACATGTATACACATACATACATACATACATGTATACACATACATACATACATACATACATACATGTATACACATACATACATACATACATACATACATGTATACACATACATACATACATACATACATGTATACACATACATACATACATACATACATGTATACACATACATACATACATACATACATACATACATGTATACACATACATACATACATACATACATACATGTATACACATACATACATACATACATGTATACACATACATACATACATACATGTATACACATACATACATACATACATGTATACACATACATACATACATACATGTATACACATACATACATACAAACATGTATATACATACATACATACATACATACATGTATATACATACATACATACATACATGTATATACATACATACATACATGTATATACATACATACATGTATATACATACATGTATATACATACATACATGTATATACATACATGTATATACATACATACATATACATACATACATGCATATACATACATACATATACATACATACATGTATATACATACATGTATATACATACATACATGTATATACATACATGTATATACATACATGTATATACATACATACATGTATATACATACATGTATATACATACATACATACATGTATATACATACATACATACATACATGTATATACATACATACATGTATATACATACATGTATATACATACATACATACATGTATATACATACATACATACATACATGTATATACATACATACATGTATATACATACATGTATATACATACATGTATATACATACATACATGTATATACATACATGTATATACATACATACATACATGTATATACATACATACATACATACATGTATATACATACATACATATACATACATGTATATACATACATACATACATACATGTATATACATACATACATACATACATGTATATACATACATACATACATACATACATGTATATACATACATACATACATGTATATACATACATACATACATGTATATACATACATACATACATACATGTATATACATTATATACATACATACATGTATATACATACATACATACATACATGTATATACATTATATACATACATACATACATGTATATGCATACATACATACATACATGTATATGCATACATACATACATGTATATGCATACATACATACATACATGTATATGCATACATACATGCATACATGTATATGCATACATACATACATGTATATAATGTATATACATACATACATGTATATACATACATACATACATACATACATGTATATACATACATACATACATGTATGTATATACATACATACATGTATGTATATACATACATACATACATGTATGTATATACATACATACATACATGTATGTATATACATACATGTATGTATATACATACATACATGTATATACATACATACATACATGTATGTATATACATACATACATACATGTATGTATATACATACATACATGTATGTATATACATACATACATACATGTATGTATATACATACATACATACATGTATGTATATACATACATACATACATACATGTATGTATATACATACATACATACATGTATGTATATACATACATACATGTATGTATATGCATACATACATACATGTATGTACATACATACATACATACATACATGTATGTACATACATACATACATACATGTATGTACATACATACATGTATGTATACACATGTATACACATACATACATACATACATGTATATACATACATACATGTATATACATACATACATGTATATACATACATACATACATACATGTATATACATACATACATACATACATACATGTATACACATACATACATACATACATGTATACACATACATACATACAAACATGTATATACATACATACATACATACATGTATACACATACATACATACATACATGTATACACATACATACATACATACATGTATACACATACATACATACATACATGTATACACATACATACATACATACATGTATACACATACATACATACATACATACATACATGTATACACATACATACATACATACATACATACATGTATACACATACATACATACATACATACATGTATACACATACATACATACATACATACATGTATACACATACATACATACATACATACATACATACATGTATACACATACATACATACATACATACATACATGTATACACATACATACATACATACATGTATACACATACATACATACATACATGTATACACATACATACATACATACATGTATACACATACATACATACATACATGTATACACATACATACATACAAACATGTATATACATACATACATACATACATACATGTATATACATACATACATACATACATGTATATACATACATACATACATGTATATACATACATACATGTATATACATACATGTATATACATACATACATGTATATACATACATGTATATACATACATACATATACATACATACATGCATATACATACATACATGCATATACATACATACATATACATACATACATGTATATACATACATACATGTATATACATACATGTATATACATACATGTATATACATACATGTATATACATACATACATGTATATACATACATGTATATACATACATACATACATGTATATACATACATACATACATACATGTATATACATACATACATGTATATACATACATGTATATACATACATACATACATGTATATACATACATACATACATACATGTATATACATACATACATGTATATACATACATGTATATACATACATGTATATACATACATACATGTATATACATACATGTATATACATACATACATACATGTATATACATACATACATACATACATGTATATACATACATACATATACATACATGTATATACATACATACATACATACATGTATATACATACATACATACATACATGTATATACATACATACATACATACATACATGTATATACATACATACATACATGTATATACATACATACATACATGTATATACATACATACATACATACATGTATATACATTATATACATACATACATGTATATACATACATACATACATACATGTATATACATTATATACATACATACATACATGTATATGCATACATACATACATACATGTATATGCATACATACATACATGTATATGCATACATACATACATACATGTATATGCATACATACATGCATACATGTATATGCATACATACATACATGTATATAATGTATATACATACATACATGTATATACATACATACATACATACATACATGTATATACATACATACATACATGTATGTATATACATACATACATGTATGTATATACATACATACATACATGTATGTATATACATACATACATACATGTATGTATATACATACATGTATGTATATACATACATACATGTATATACATACATACATACATGTATGTATATACATACATACATACATGTATGTATATACATACATACATGTATGTATATACATACATACATACATGTATGTATATACATACATACATACATGTATGTATATACATACATACATACATACATGTATGTATATACATACATACATACATGTATGTATATACATACATACATGTATGTATATGCATACATACATACATGTATGTACATACATACATACATACATACATGTATGTACATACATACATACATACATGTATGTACATACATACATGTATGTATACACATGTATACACATACATACATACATACATGTATATACATACATACATGTATATACATACATACATGTATATACATACATACATACATACATGTATATACATACATACATACATACATACATGTATATACATACATACATACATACATACATACATACATACATACATACATACATGTATATACATACATACATACATACATACATGTATATACATACATGTATATACATACATGTATATACATACATACATGTATATACATACATACATGTATATACATACATACATACATACATGTATATAATGTATATACATACATACATGTATATACATACATACATACATGTATATACATACATACATACATACATGTATGTATATACATGTATACACATACATACATGTATGTATATACATGTATGTATATACATGTATACACATACATGTATACACATACATACATACATGTATACACATACATACATACATGTATACACATACATACATACATGTATACACATACATACATGTATACACATACATACATACATACATGTATACACATACATACATACATACATGTATACACATACATACATACATACATGTATACACACACATACATACATACATACATGTATACACATACATGTATACACATACATACATACATGTATACACATACATACATACATACATACATGTATACACATACATACATACATACATACATGTATACACATACATACATACATACATGTATACACATACATACATACATACATACATACATGTATACACATACATACATACATACATACATACATGTATACACATACATACATACATACATACATGTATACACATACATACATACATGTATATACATACATACATACATACATGTATATACATACATACATACATATACATACATGTATATACATACATGTATATACATACATGTATATACATACATACATGTATATACATACATGTATATACATACATACATACATACATACATACATGTATATACATACATGTATATACATACATACATGTATATACATACATACATACATACATGTATATACATACATGTATATACATACATACATACATACATGTATATACATACATACATACATACATACATGTATATACATACATACATACATGTATATACATACATACATACATACATGTATATACATACATACATACATACATACATACATACGTATATACATACATACATACATGTATATACATACATACATACATGTATATACATACATACATACATGTATATACATACATACATACATGTATATACATACATACATACATGTATATACATACATACATACATGTATATACATACATACATACATGTATATACATACATACATACATGTATATACATACATACATACATGTATATACATACATACATACATGTATATACATACATACATACATACATGTATATACATACATACATACATACATGTATACACATACATACATACATACACATACATACATACATACATGTATACACATACATACATACATGTATACATGTATACACATACATACATACATACATGTATACACATACATACATACACATACATACATACATACATGTATACACATACATACATACATACATACACGTATACACATACATACATACATGTATACACATACATACATACATACATACACGTATACACATACATACATACATGTATATACATACATACATACATGTATATACATGTATATATATACATGTATATATATACATACATGTATATACATACATGTATATACCTACATGTATATACATACATACATACATACATACATACATACATGTATATACATACATACATACATGTATATACATACATACATACATGTATATACATACATACATACATACATGTATATACATACATACATACATACACATACATACATACATACATGTATATACATGTATATACATACATACATACATACATACATACATACATACATGTATATACATACATACATGTATATACATACATACATGTATATACATACATACATACATATACATACATACATACATACATGTATATACATACATACATACATGTATATACATACATACATGTATATACATACATACATGTATATACATACATACATGTATATACATACATACATGTATATACATACATACATGTATATACATACATACATACATACATGTATATACATACATACATACATACATGTATATACATACATACATACATACATGTATATACATACATACATACATACATACATGTATATACATACATACATACATACATGTATATACATACATACATACATACATACATACATGTATATACATACATACATACATACATGTATATACATACATACATACATACATGTATATACATACATACATACATACATACATACATGTATATACATACATACATACATACATGTATATACATACATACATACATGTATGTATATACATACATACATGTATGTATATACATACATACATACATGTATGTATATACATACATACATGTATGTATATACATACATACATGTATGTATATACATACATACATACATGTATGTATATACATACATACATACATGTATGTATATACATACATACATACATACATGTATGTATATACATACATACATGTATGTATATACATACATACATACATGTATGTATATACATACATACATACATGTATGTATATACATACATACATACATGTATGTATATGCATACATACATGTATGTACATACATACATACATACATGTATGTACATACATACATACATACATGTATGTACATACATAAATGTATGTATACACATGTATACACATACATACATACATGTATATACATACATACATGTATATACATACATACATACATACATGTATATACATGTATATATATACATGTATATATATACATACATGTATATACATACATGTATATACATACATGTATATACATACATACATACATACATACATACATGTATATACATACATACATACATGTATATACATACATACATACATGTATATACATACATACATACATACATGTATATACATACATACATACATACACATACATACATACATACATGTATATACATGTATATACATACATACATACATACATACATACATACATACATGTATATACATACATACATGTATATACATACATACATACATATACATACATACATACATACATGTATATACATACATACATACATACATACATGTATATACATACATACATACATACATGTATATACATACATACATACATACATACATGTATATACATACATACATACATACATGTATATACATACATACATGTATATACATACATACATGTATATACATACATACATGTATACACATACATACATACATACATGTATACACATACATACATACATACATGTATACACATACATACATACAAACATGTATACACATACATACATACAAACATGTATATACATACATACATACATACATACATGTATATACATACATACATACATACATGTATATACATACA
>NC_084633.1:36549769-36697269 GCF_033978795.1 Nerophis ophidion | reverse complement strand
ACATACATACATGTATATGCATACATACATACATACATACGCATACATACATACATACATGTATATGCATACATACATACATACTTGTATATGCATACACACATGTATATGCATACATACATGTATATGCATACATACATACATACACACATGTATATGCATACATACATACATACATACATACATACATGTATATGCATACATACATACATACATACATGTATATGCATACATACATACATGTATATGCATACATACATACATACATGTATATGCATACATACATACATACATGTATATGCATACATACATACATACATGTATATGCATACATACATACATACATGTATATGCATACATACATACATACATGTATATGCATACATACATACATACATGTATATGCATACATACATACATACATGTATATGCATACATACATACATACATGTATATGCATACATACATACATACATGTATATGCATACATACATACATACATGTATATGCATACATACATACATACATGTATATGCATACATACATACATACATGTATATGCATACATACATACATACATGTATATGCATACATACATACATACATGTATATGCATACATACATACATACATGTATATGCATACATACATACATACATGTATATGCATACATACATACATACATGTATATGCATACATACATACATACATGCATATGCATACATACATACATACATGTATATGCATACATACATACATACATGTATATGCATACATACATACATACATGTATATGCATACATACATACATACATGTATATGCATACATACATACATACATGTATATGCATACATACATACATACATACATGTATATGCATACATACATACATACATGTATATGCATACATACATACATACATGTATATGCATACATACATACATACATGTATATGCATACATACATACATACATGTATATGCATACATACATACATACATGTATATGCATACATACATACATACATGTATATGCATACATACATACATACATACATGTATATGCATACATACATACATACATGTATATGCATACATACATACATACATGTATATGCATACATACATACATACATGTATATGCATACATACATACATACATGTATATTCATACATACATACATACATGTATATGCATACATACATGTATATGCATACATACATACATACATGTATATGCATACATACATACATACATGTATATGCATACATACATACATACATGTATATGCATACATACATACATGTATATGCATACATACATACATGTATATACATACATACATACATACATGTATATGCATACATACATACATACATAGGGTAGGACTCACGGCGGTCTGCTTAAGATGGTGGCCAGCGGAGGAATATGCGACAGAGCGGAGAGGCGGGGCGCGCTTGAAGTGATGCTGCAGCAATCTCGAGTCAGGTGCGTAGTTCACACACCTGCTGTCAATCACTGCTATCTTCTCCTGCGTCATAAAAGGGGAGAAAGAGTGATCGGGGAAGAAGGAGCAGGACAACCAGCAACAGAACCTGAAGACAGAGAACGACCAAGAGCGTGTGGAAGACAGCGACGAAGATGCAGGCGACTGAAGGCGAGAGAGGAGCGAGCAGGATTGGAGGCGCTAAATACTTATCAGAGCAAAAGATGGAAGCTTTCTTGAAAAATAAAAGAGTCAAACCTGCTCAGCGATGGCTGTCCTCAATGATCCATGCAACCCACAAGATGACAGCAGGAAGTCGTATACACGTGTATTTATGTATATACATGAATGTGATATAGATGTTTGTGTGTTTGTAAGTAAATAAATAACTATACATGTATTTATGTATATGCATGTACAGTGGGGCAAAAAATTAATTTAGTCATCCAGCGATTGTGCAAGTTCTCCCACTTAAAATGATGACAGAGGTCTGTAATTTTCATCATAGGTACACTTCAACTGTGAGAGAGAATGTGTATACAAATGGGTAATTGTAAACATATATGTATGTACGTGTACGCATGTAGGTGTGTGTGTATATTACATTTACGTATATGGGTATAAACATAAATATATATACATATGGGTATGTATGTAAACATGGGAGTATTACTGTAAATGAATGTATTTGTACACATATGTATGTGTACTTGTATATGCATGTATAAGGAATTCACATTGTAGAAATAAAAAAAATAAAAAATGTAAATGATGGTGGAAAATAAGTATTTGGTCAAACATTCAAAGCTCTCACTGATGGAAGGAGGTTTTGGCTCAAAATCTCAGGATACATGGCCCCATTCATTATTTTCTTAACACAGATCAATCGTCCTGTCCCCTTAGCAGAATAACAGCCCCAAAGCATGATGTTTCCACCCCAATGCTTCACAGTAGGTATGGTGTTCTTGGGATGCAACTCAGTATTCTTCTTCCTCCAAACACCACCAGTTGAGTTTATACCAAAATGGATACATGGATGATACAGCAGAGGATTGGGAGAATGTCATGTGTGTCAGATGAAGCCAAAATACAACTTATTGGTATAAACTCAACTGTTCGTGTTTGGAGGAAGAAGAATACTTTGTTGCATCCCAAGAACACCACACCTACTGTGAAGCATGGGTGTGTGGAAACATCATGCTTTGGGGCTGTTTTTCTGCTAAGGGGACAGGACGATTGATCCGTGTTAAGGAAAGAATGAACGGGGCCATGTATCCTGAGATTGAGTCAAGACCTCCTTCCATCAGTGAGAGCTTTGAATGGTTAAATACTTATTTTCCACTATAATTTACAAATAAATTATTTAAAATACTTACAATGTGAATTCCTTATACATATACACATGTATACATACATACTTATACCCATATACGTATATGTAATATATATATATATACACACATCTACATGCATAATGGTGTATATGTACATACACATGTTTACAAATACCCATTTGTATACATAAAATATAAATGTATATATACACGTGTACACATGTTTGCAGATATACACACACACCTGTATATATACACTTTTAACTCCATATGTATATTTCTTTAAAAGAAATTTGAAATTGAATCTTCACTGCCACCTGGTGGCGAAGAAGGAGTATTGTTACAAAATGTTTCAATAAAAAAACAGCGAGTCTGTTTTTGTAGTTTTTATTGAAAGATCATGCAGTGCACTTCCATGGAGGGAGGTAACAACAGTTTCAAGGCTACACAAGAGAAGACAGTACTCCGTACAAAAACATAACTAAACATGAAGGAATGTAACAAATTAAATAGCAGTAAGTGGCAGGTGGGGAAGGTGCAACACTAAGAGTTTGCACTGCAGATCTTAAAAGTAGTTTGTAACCCTGTCGTGTAAATACAAAAACAACCTAGATGACGTGGGAACTTAAAATGTCAAAAAAGCAATAAATTACTTGCGTTTACTGGGGGAACTGAGGCGGCATGGCGTAGGAGCTCAGGGGGGGAGGAGCCTGTGCCGGGGGGAAAGAGAACTGGTTGCCGTTTTGCTGGCCCTGGAAGTTGTTCTGAGGGGGAAAGGCGGCTGCCTGGTTGTTGAAGGACTGTCCGTTGTTGCCGTTGTAGCTCGCCCCGCTGAAGCCGTTGCTGCCGCCGCCACCACCACCGCTATTGTTGTTGTTGTTGGCGCCGTAGCCTCCGTTTTGAGTGTTTGTGTTGAATGACTTGCTTGGTCCGTTGTCAAAGCCTCGACCGCCGTCCCTGTCCCGATAACTGCCGTAATCTCTCCTTCCTGAATACCGATCCCGGCGGTCAAAGTCACCACCTCTCCCTCCCCTTGAACGACCTGCGGGAGCAAGGGACAGACACGTTGGATTGTTTTGAGGCATGGCAACATCCACCTAAAGAAGCATCCGTGGTCTGTTTAACAAGCAGCAGAGAAATAAAATGGCTGCCGTTGACAGCGCAGTTTCTGTATCTCACCAATTTGATTTACCTCCTCTGACTTCCGCCATTTGGAGGAGCTTGGGGTTGATGGCCTGGTTGGCCTCGCGGAGCACAGAGACGAGGTCGCTGGCCTGCCTCATGTTGTTGGGGGTGAAGAAGGTGTACGCCGTGCCCGTCTTTTGGCTACGGGCCGTCCGGCCGATGCGGTGGATATAGTCCTCAGAGTTGTTGGGGTAGTCAAAGTTGATGACAAATTTCACGTCCTCAACATCTGCAAGATTGTGTTGCGGTGTGGCAAAAAGGAAAAGGAGGACAGCACACGAAAGACGTGCGCCGGCGCCACCACAACAAGCAGATGAGACACAGCAGTGTTAGTAGCATGGTGGTGCGGGGAACGCGACAAGTCCGACAGGCTGCGAGTCAAATGGCGTTCGACTACGGTGGGAAGAGAGAAACGATGCACACTCCATAGGCTTTAAACGAGGGAATTGAGGAAGAGTGGGGGGGAATAACAACAACTCTCCAGGCCTTGGGTCTTCCCCTGGTTGGAGTATGCATTGACTAGTCCTTTCCCATGGCAGTCGTTACACTAAGCTAAGACTTTGGTGGGACGCCTACACCCCGGCGGCAAGATTATCCCAGTGATCAAAGTCTCTCGTTGGCAGGTCTCGACATGACTTTGTAACGCAGGCGAGGGAGGAGTGTGAGCTTGGATTTGTGCCCACGGGTGTCCAACTAGCATGTCCACTGTCACCAAAAGCGCCAGTAGCCATGTTATTGCAGAGGTGATATTCCAATCGATCTTACAAGCTGCTCGTCCGACAGAAGTTGAACTGCAACAGCGACGCCACCCATGCTTTACAACACGTCTGCACCTTTGGAACAGTTACAGAGCCTGGGTGTGTGACGCAGTCCAAACCGTTGCCAGAAAACAGGCGAGCGTGTGGGGGGGGAACTGTAGCGCACCCCCACTTTTAGATAGGCCAGCGCGATATGCTGCACTCGGACCTTGTCACCTCTGTTTATGAGCGCAACTGGGAGACCCGTGCCTCGCCAGTCAGGACACCTCCAAGAATCCTCCTTCCCCCTCTGGAGACCTGGGCTTGTCATGCCAAGGCCCTGCCATACCGACTGCTCCTTTGGGTAAGGGGAGAGACTCGGAAAGAAGCACAAGAGTTAAAGAAAGCAAAATACTTTCTTTCTGAAACATTTCAGACACTTCAGGGGGGATACTGACCTAGACCTCTGGAGGCAACATCTGTAGCGATGAGAATGGGAGCCTTGCCGTATTTAAACTCTGAAACATCGGGACAAAGACATTAGGAACTGTTTAACCCAACAAGTCAAGAAATGTTAACTCACCATTAAGAACCCAATCTCTTTCCTGCTGACTCTTATCTCCATGGATACCCATAGCTGGCCACCTGCAACATTTTAAGTCATTAGAGTATGTTCAAGTATTAGGGACGGTCATAACTTACCCATCCCGCCTCATCCTCCTGGTGAGGTCATCACACCGCCGCTTGGTCTCTACAAATATGATGGTCTTGTTCTCCTTCTCACTCATGATTTCCTCCAGCAGGCGAATTAGTCTTTCACAACAAAAAACACATTAAGTAACTTACACGCATTGCTTAAGGACCATCTTTAGAAATACAAAAAGTACTCACTTGTTTTCTTTCTCGCCATCGTTGCAAACGTCAACAATTTGCAGGATGTTGTGGTTGGCGCTCAGCTGCAGAGCTCCAACGTTGATCTGCACGTTGTCTTTCAGGAAGTCCTCAGCCAGCTGACGCACCTCTTTGGGCCAAGTGGCGCTCCACATGAGTGTCTGACGGTCAGGCTGTGTACCCACACACAAATGTAAGACTTAACTGGGGTTCTGATGAATGGTGACTGAATCAAAGAAACATTTACTCTGATTTGGTCCACAATCTTCCTGATCTGAGGTTCAAAGCCCATGTCCAGCATTCTGTCGGCCTCGTCCAACACCAAGTAAGTGCAGCGACGCAAATTTGTCTTTCCGGCTTCCAGGAAGTCGATGAGCCGGCCAGGAGTTGCGATACAAATCTCCACACCTTTGAAGGAAAAACATTTTTAAAGATTACATCTCAACAGCAAAAACCATGACCGATCAACGGTCACGCCCTTACCTCTTTCAAGATCACGAATCTGTGGTCCCTTGGGTGCGCCACCGTAGATACAGGTGGTCTTGAGGCGAGAAGCTCGGCCGTACTCTGCGGCCACTTGTTGCACCTGCTGTGCCAGCTCACGCGTGGGGGCAAGCACCAAGCACTGGCAACGTAAATATGACAAAGTTTGGTAAGTTCATCTTCAATATGCAAATCACAAAAATCATGATTCCCATTCCCATTTTTTTTTTTTTTTATAAATAGCTTTGATAAAGACAGTATGTGCACTTACAAGAGGACTCATTTTGAAAAAAGGACTTCATCTACCAGATATGTTGCGTGAATACGTTTAAGAGTCACCTCACTATTTGGTATCCACAAAACAATACTAGGCTGCAACCACTATGGCCCCCATCATCTGGGCAAAATGGTTCTGAAAACCAGTGAAGACTAATTTCTCAAAATTGAATTTAAAGAACCATTTCTGTTTGTCTTTGCTTATCTAACCAATTAGATTTAAAGGCATTAAAAGGCTTTCTGGGTTGAGGTCTGCTGAGACATTTATTGCTTGTGGTCATGGATGTAACAATATACTTCATATGATTATTTGCCACAGTATTGTTGGATGTGCTCAAAAACGATGTAGTGAACTTTCAACATGTTTTGCAGAAATTATACAGTATATT
Organism: Nerophis ophidion; assembly: GCF_033978795.1. Taxonomy (NCBI): domain Eukaryota; kingdom Metazoa; phylum Chordata; class Actinopteri; order Syngnathiformes; family Syngnathidae; genus Nerophis; species Nerophis ophidion. The sequence goes on along the minus strand of NC_084633.1, from coordinate 36,690,489 downwards.
TTTAGGATTAAGTAATGTCCTGCAAAGAGCCTTTTTGCTTGGATGTAGCCCCTAATTTGTAAAGGTTTATCATTAATTTATATAAAAAGTCAATCCATCTGATTTGTACAACATCATTCAATACAACTCTAATTTGCTAAAATGTAACGTAAAACATCTGTATGCCGTACAATACTTAAGAATTAAATGATAGAACGGATTAAGCAAAGAAATCAAAGCATTAAGGTAATTTAAGAGACAGTGTTCAAACTAAGTGTTCACAAAGTACAAATAACATTTGGCATAAATATACTTACCTTTAAGAAAAGAGTCAAGATGTATATATTGGTGTACTTATAGTACATTTATTCAATTACTTCTGTTACAGAGAACAAAGAAATGGGATAAACTGCTCTATAAAAATGGGCAGGATTAATAAATAAACTCTGCTTCATCCTACTACGTTTAGGACACGCTGTATTGAAAGGACTGCAATTAAGTAAAACAAACAACTGGTTCAGTTGATTTCAAACATGCATACAATGCAATGTAATGCATCACGTATATTGTTTCAATTAATCATGTCCGAAAAGGAGTAGAAATAAGATTTATAATCCTGCCGCCTTTCATACCATAACAATTTTGTCCCAAGTCCTTGTTCTCTTTAACAGAGCAGAGAATAAATAATATGCCATATTAGGTAAAATAATACATAAATTATTTTTATCTAAAAAAATTAAAGATTCAAGATGTTTCACCATAATTGTTCAGTGTACTTTGTAAACAGTCTCTTAAACTGAATCTTATTGGTGATTTGTTAGATTTCTTTGGTTAATCCATTCATCATTTAATTCCACATACTGATATACTCCAAGGTTTTAAATGTTGTATAGGCATACAAATGGTTTAAATCACATTTTCCTTTGAGGTTATATTTCTCAGAGCGCAAATCGATCGCTATGTTCTAAGCGCACGGCTTGTAGGTTCAATGTGCAAATTTGAATATCTATGGTGCGCCGAGAGCAATGTGTCCAGATAAGTTTAGATGGGGAGGTATTGTAATGTTATGTAAATGTTAACACTTAAGCTAGATAGCTCCAGATAAGTTTAGATGGGGGGTATGTTGTAATGTTATGTAAATGTTAACACTTAAGCTAGATAGCGAGCTCTTTTCTCCTGTAAATGAGCACTTTCAGCTTAACGGTTCAATACTTCAAATACTTACAATAGGTCCATCGCCACGCTCCAAGAAAGGCTGGTGGTTGATGTGAACAATTGCAGGCAACAAATACTGTGAAAAGAATGTACGCGATTGCATCAGAAATGTAACAACCTAAGTCATGGTCGTATGGAACTAATTTCTTCAGTTTCATACCGAGAGAGTTTTGCCAGAGCCGGTTTGTGCGATGCCAACCATGTCATGGCCACTCAATGCTAAAGGCCAGCCCTGAGCCTGAATGGGGGTTGGTTCAGTCCAGTTTTGCTTGTTGATCACATCCATGACATATGCTGGTGAGGGGGGGTAGACACATCAGTACAAAGATCCATTTTAAAAATGCTTAAAGACAACTTCTGTCAACTTACTTGGAAAGCTTGCTTCGTGGAAATTTACAATGGGATTTGGGCAGTTCCTTCCTTTCACGGTGATAGTCTTCACCCTCCTGTAGTTCTCCACTTCTTGCTACAATAAAGGAATCGGTAGTGTAAGTTTCAATGCAGCGATTATGTAACAGCAACACGTGCGCGACGTGTTGCATAACACCACATGCTCATGCTTTTATTCTTTTTAAATAAACCTTTACAGACAGTTGAGAAATAACAAAAGTAGAAAGAGTACAAAAGCACCAGGGGATTGTAAATTCAAAGTAACTAAAATAGAATGCAAATTATCTATATCAAACAAAGTGCAAAGCCCAAGGCTCACTCACTTTCAGTGAATAACTTACATTTGGAACACTTTTTGCTTGTTAGAGGTAGAGAGTGTTTTAACTTAGCGATCCAATTCTTTTTTAAGGAACAAAAAACAGGTCGGGTATTGACAAACTTACATTCATGAATATAAAACACAGCCAATAGTATAATGAGGTTGCAAATGTAAAACAAAAGCACAAATTTGTCATGAATATTCTAATCCAGGATGAACAGATGCCTGCCATAGTCATGCAGTGCTTACACAAGTCCAAAACAGGTGGACGCATGTTACATAAGGTGCAACATGCATGGTACGTAAGGTGCAACATGCATGTTACATGACGTGCAGGTAACATCAATTTCCTTGTATCTTAACCATCAGTCTTTACAGCCTAACTACCATGAATGATTTTACAAGATATCACTTTGACTCTTTTGGCAGGTAAATACCTGTTGGGAAGGGATCATGTCATTCACAACAGTATTCCAGAGCGCAATTCCAAAAGAGACAGATACACAATCATTTTGGAATAAGCCCCGGATTTTTCTGATCAAAGCAGTTTCCCAATAGGAGTGTCAAGTGGATCTTTCACAATTTTTACAGCATAATAAAGGAGAGGAGTAAGCCCTGTACAACATAACACCTATTGGAGTGGCATCAAATACAATAGCAAATTGGGAGTCATAGATAGGGACCTTGAAATAGTTGAGAAATTCCTGGTCATTAAAAAGTTGACCTTCCTTATTGGAAAGCTGACTCACAAAAAAAAAAATCATTCTTGAACCAATTGTTGAGGAAAAGAGATTTCCTTGTGTGTAGACCGTTTTTAAGAAGGGACTAAAAACCCACTTTTTTAGCACAGCTTTTAGCCAAACTCTCTGCCTTGTTGTTAAACGCACTGCTTGCTTATCTGCTTCATTCAGTGCTTTCACTTCTATTGTATCTAGTGTGTGTCATGATTTCATTTCCATTTTTGTTTTAATTATGTTCTACCTTTCAATTTATTTTTATAAACTTTGTAGGACTTTTGACATTTTAAATAATGTAAAGTGCATTACAAATGTAATTTATTATTATTGTAATTAACATACATCTTGTGCTTGTATACAAGAGACCATGCCAGAGGGGCTTGTTTGTGGAAGTTTGTAGTTACACAATAGCAGAAATTTTGGGCACAGTACATAAGGTGCAGGTAACATCAATAACCTTCTTGAAACTAACCATCACAGTCTTTACAGCAGGCCTGGGCAATTATTTAGACACGGGGGCCACATTTAGAGAAAAAAAATTTGTCTAGAGGCTGGTATATCTATTTTCAGGAACACTAATACAAAACCTCACAATGTCTGATTAAATGCTAAAATCGTTATGACAATGGAATTTTAAATTTTTCTACGAATGATAAAACACTGAATATTGACAAAATATGATTGTCAACATATTTTAGAATCAAGTGAAACGCAACAAACAGTGAAATATGAACACAAAGGGTACAAAATAAACCCACCTAAAATCTTAATATGGCCGATTTTCCCCCAGGGATCAAAACAGTATGTTCTGATCTGTTCTATATATCAGTAAGCTTCTGAAAGTACGTTCTGATCTGTTTTATGTATCACTAAGCTTTTGAACTTCGTTGTGCAAATCTCCTTCCTCGTCTGTGGAAACACTCCCTACCCACACAGCTTGGTGCCTTGCCTGAGCTGCTGTGACGTAGATCAGTGGTTCTCAACCTTTTTTCAGTGATGTACCTCCATGAACATTTTTTTCAATTCAAGTACCCCCTAATCAGAGCAAAGTATTTTTGGTTGGAAAAAAGAGATTAAGTAAAATACAGCAGTATGTCATCAGTTTCTGATTTATTAAGTTGTATAACAGTGCAAAATATTGCTCATTTGTAGTGGTCTTTCTTGAACTTTTTAGAAAAAAAAGATCCATCTGGATTCATAAACATTTCTTCACAAAAAAATAAATCTTTTACATCAATATTCATGGAACAAGTCCACAAAGAATCTAGCTGTCAACACCGAATATTGCTTTGTTGCATTTCTTTTGACAGTTTATGAACTTACATTCATATTTTGTTGAAGTATTTTTCAATAAATATAATTATAAAGGATTTTTGAATTGTTGCTATTTTTTTAGAATATTAAAAAAAAAAAAATCTCACGTACTTCTTGGCATATCTTCAAGTACCCCCATTTGAGGAACCACTGACGTCGATGACCACAGTAACTGGTATATCATCCATAAACGCAGATTCCAACCATTGAAATACTTTGTATAGTTGAAGACTTACACCATTAGAAAACATGACAGCACATAACAGCAGCTACAGTTTACATCGTAAAGATCTAAAAAAAAAATATTTGGGAATGTTCAGCTAGACGGATCGAAAAGCTCAACGGGCCACACGTGGCCCCCCGGCCTTAATTTGCCCAGGTCTGCTTAACAGGGTAATAACCATGAATGATTTTAAAATATATTTCTTTGACTTTGTTGATAACAGCTAGCAGATGTCATTCACAACATTATTCCAATGTGCAATTTAAATATTCTGAAAATATCAACAATTCAAAAATATTTTATAAATAGATTTATTGACTAATACTTCAACGAAATATGAATGTAAGTTAATAAACTGTGGGGAAAAAAATACAACGATGCAATATTCAGCGTTGATGGATAGATTTTTTGTTGACATGTTCCATAAATGATGTAAAGATTTGTTTTTTTTGTAAAGAAAGGTTTAAAATTAAGTTCATGAATCCAGATGGATCTCTATTACAATCCCCAAAGAGGGCACTTTAAGTTGATGATTACTTCTATGTGTAGAAATCTTTATTTATAAGTGTGTGAATTGTGAATTATATTTATATAGTGCTTTTCTCTAGTGACTCAAAGCTCTTTACATAGTGAAACCCAATATCTAAGTTACATTTAAACCAGTGTGGGTGGCACTAGGAGAAGGTGGGTAAAGTGTCTTGCCCAAGGACACAATGGTAGTGACTAGGATGGCGGAAGTGGGAATCGAACCTGCAACCCCCAAGTTGCTGGCACGGCCACTCTACCAACTGAGATATAACGGTTGAATAACTTGTTTATTGTTCAGTTATTTTTATATATTTTCTTTTAAATAGTTCAATAAGGACTATGATAAAGTAATTAATCAGAAACTGATTACATAGTGCTATATTTTACTTCTTTATCTCTTTTTTCCAACCAAAAATGCTTTGCTCTGATTAGGGGGTACTTGAATTAAAATTATGTTCACAGGGGGCACATCACTGAAAAAATGTTGAAAACCACTGGCATAGGAGACAGTCATTTTTGGAATAAGCTGCGGATTTTTCAGTTATTTCCTTGATCAAAGCACATGTCCGTGCTATACCCACCATGGGCCTCCTGGAGACGTCCGGGTGCTCCTGGTAGAAGTTCTTCTCAAACTTGGGCAGCTCGTCAAGGTTCCAGTGCTTCTTCCGCAGGCGATCGCCGGGGTTGCCGAACTTGTTTCCCCCGCCGCCGCCACCCCGGCCGCCGCCAAAGCGAGGAGGGCCGCCGCCATAGCTGCAACACACGGTCACTTAAATCAGACATCGGGTGAAAGTAGGGAGGCTGGGACGTGCAAGTGAGTCATAGTTCATGGAGGTGTCATATACTTTCCCGCCAGTAGAGGAACAATGGACAGCCGGCATTTTGTATGCGCGATAACACTCCTTGCCACATGGCGACCGGCCGGTTAGCTCAAAATGAGAGCAACTCCCGCTATCGCACAAACACGCAATTTAACTCGCACTTAACCTGGTAATGGTTATCTAGGCGGCATTTCCAGGCTTATACTGGGATATTTGTAACGTTTGGCCTTCGACGCGTCGAGTAACGTCGAGCTAACAAAGCTAGCCTGAAGCTAATGGAGGCCACACCAGGCCTGACTAGGCCTCCAGCCCGAAATACACCAAGCCGCCTTTACCCGAATTAAGTCGCCATTCGCAAAAAAATAACAAATAAATAACACAAAGTAAAGATATGGAAGTAAAATCCAGCATTTTTTCAAGAAGTAAAGCGTATTTTCCCTGAGTCATTATCGAGCTCGATGCCGGTCCGCCATTTTCCACAAGTGAGAAAATGTACTTACCCTCGGTCTCTGTCTCTACCGCGGTCTCTGTCGGAATATCCTGGCATGTTGCTTACTTGTTACGTTTATATGATTAAAAAAAAAAGATAAATATATTTTTCTGGCAGCGAGTTGATGTCGTTGCCGGTTTCTTGCTGAAATGCCGGGGAGAGATAAAGGAGGACCGGTTTATATAGTAGGCGGAAGTTCGACTTCCGCCGTATTCATCCGCGACTTGAGACTGTAATGGAGGACAAACGAAACGTTGGTTAAACGACGCGTTGGCGTCCTTCCGATAGCTGGTAATTTTTAACGTTCAAATATGTTCACCAAAACAAATATATAAATATATAGTCACGTCCTTATGTTTCGTCCCGTCGCTGTGTTCAGAACGGCAACTGCGCGGAAGAATATGTTCCAGCCAGAAAACCGGCAATGCGGTTTGTACTGTAAGTGACGTCATCAGGGCCAAGCTCAACGTGATCGCACGCAACATCAATTCATATATATATATATATATATATATATATATATATATATATTAGAGCTGCAAATCTTTGGTTGTCCCACGATTCGATTCAATATCGATTTTTGGGGTCGCGATTTGATTATATATCAATTTTTCCGATTCAACACGATTTTCGATTCAAAAACGATATTTTTCCAATTCAAAAGGATTCTGTATTCCTTGAATACCTAGGATTTCGCCAGGATCGACCCCAGTCTGCTGACATGCTAGCAGAGTAGTAGATTTTTTTTTTTTAAAGTTTTATAATTGTAAAGGACAATGTTTTATCAACTGATTGCAATAATGTAAATTTGTTTTAACTATTAAACGAACCAAAAATATGACTTATTTTATCTTTGTGAAAACATTGGACACAGTGTGTTGTCAAGCTTATGAGATGCCATGCAAGTGTAAGCCACTGTGACACTATTGTTCTTTTTTATTATTTTTATAAATGTCTGATAATGTCAATGAGGGTTTTTTAATCACTGCTATGCTGAAATTATAACTAATATTGATACTGTTGTTGATAATATTCATTTTTGTTTCACTACTTTTGGTTTGTTCTTTGTGGTGTTTGTGTCTCCTCTCAATTGCTCTGTTTATTGCAGTTCTGAGTGTTGCTGGCTCAGGTTTGGTTTTGGAATTGAATTGCATTGTTATGGTATTGCTGTGTATTGTTTTGTTGGATTGATTATAAAAAAATAAAAAAATCGATTTAAAAAAAAATGACAATCGATTCTGAATCGCGATTTGTATTCAAATCGATTTTTTCCCCCACACCCCTAATATATACATATATATATATATATATATATATATATATATATATATATATATATATATATATATATATATATATATATACACACACACACAAATAAACAAACTGAAAAATTTCTAACTAACATGCTAACCAAACATGCATTAAGTACTGGAAAAAAATATTCTGAGGTATATATCGTAAGAATAACAAAAAAAAAAGCTAACATACTAACGGTAAACATGTCAAGTACTTTAAAAGGATTCTGAGGCGTATACCTGTAAAATTTGCACACAAAAAAAAGCTAACATGCTAACAGTAATCTTGCGTCAAGTACCAACATAAATTATTCTGAGATGTGTAACTGTAAAGTTAGGTAGCTAAGCTGACATGCTAACTAGAATGCTAACTAAACATGCATGAAGTCCTGGAAACATTTTTGTGAACTGTAAAAGTAACTTTAAAAAAAAGCTAAAATGCTAACAGTATCTGTGTCAAATACCATAAAAAGGATTCTGAGGTCAGTAAAATTAGCAAAAAAAGGTATCAAGCTGATAATAAGCCTGCGTCAAGTACCAACGTAAACGATTCTGTGGTGTATACTGCAGTGGAAAATTTCTGTCCTAGGGTTACCTCTAAACTGAATGCATTGGGAGGGACACGACATAAGAGGTGAAGTCACCCTGACCAAGTGCTAGTTCTGTTATGGGGTGATATTTTAACATTGGACAGTTACATGAGTTGTTATGCTACAATCAGGCCATCAGGGAGCGTATAAATAAGAAAGGAAGACCAAGCCCGGGGTGCGCTCTTTCTTAATTCCTTCACGAGGGTGCACCTTCTTTCGTCTGAAGGAGACATTGTCTGTGTAAACATATCGATTCAATCCAACTTTATACCATCTGATTATGAGTAAATAAAACTGTTGCAACAAACTCTCTATTGTTCCAGTTTAAGATTCGTACTTTTCCACCACAATACCTATAAAGTTAGGTAAATAAGCTAACACGCTAACTAGCATACTAACCAAACATACATGTAGTACTGGAAAAAAATATTCTGAGGTATATACCCGTAAAAATAACTTTAAAAAAGCTAACATGCTAACAGTAACTGTGTCAAGTACCATAAAAAGGATTCCGAGGTGTATACCTGTAAAATTAGCGAAAAAAGCTATTGTGCTAACAGTAAGCTTGTGCTTACTGTTAGCACAATAGTGATTCTGAGGTGTATACCTGTAAAGTTAGGTAGATAAGCTAACACACTAACTAGAATGTTAACAAAACATGCATCAAGTACTGGAAAAAATTATTCTGACCCATAAAAATAACTAAAAGAAAGCTAACATGCTAACAGTCAACGTGTCAAGAACCCAAAAAAAAGGATTTGGAGGTGTGTACCTGTAAAATTTGTGAAAAAAGCTTACATGCAAAAGTGAGCATGCTAACAGTAAGCTTGCGTCAAGTACCAACATAAACGATAAATACTTGTTTATGTTCAAAGCTTGGAGATCAGAGCTGGCTTTTTATTGGCAAAGACGCCTGGATGGAAAGATGATGACAAAATGATGAACAATTCCATCGGGCTGCATTCCCCGCAAAATGCTACCTGAAAACCAAAATGTCCCACAGACTATTTTCTTCTGGTCTTTGATGGTAAAGAAGGTTCCCCAGGTCTGAACCCAACTATTTGACAAGAACTGGACGGGGACAGCCATCAAATCAACACAAATGGACTTAGTAGGGTCCAATAAAACTGCTGAGCTGTGCAACATGCATGAAAGTAAACAAAAGTCACGTTGAAATGTTGACTTCATCTTTGGGGAGGAAAAAAAAGGCAAGACTTATTTTGTACGAGGCCTTCCATCGTGAGACGAAGGCAAGTTTAATGTGAAGTAAAGACGGAGAACTAGAAAAGGCTGGTGTTAACATAGGTTAGACTTGTGCCGGATAATAGTGGAGTGGATCATGCTGTGACAAAAGTAAAAGTCATGATAGAAAAGTAGCAGTGAGCAGAGAAGTGACATCTGCTACACCTCCTTTTCTGTCTCTGCAAATGCTAACAGTCTTTCCTTTTTTTTGTAGAAAACATTCGTAGATCCACAATCAACGGTGGCCAACAAGATCACAACTGTGACCGAGCGTTGACGCCACTCGGGAAAGTAGAAAATGTCCCCTGAGAATGTGGCCAGGAAGAAGTCTGAGAGAGCACGAAGGCGTACGTCCTCGCATGTACGAGTGCTGAAGAAAACTAACCTTGTAGCACCACACCCGTTCAAGGGAGGAAGGAACTGTGGGAATTGTTCGATTCATTTTTGTGGAGTAAAGAGTTTAAAACAAACACCTGGAGAAAATCAGTCAAATTCATCATTGTGGAGTTGAGAGTGAAAAAACAAAAAAAAAACCTGGAGAAAGTAATTAAAATGAATAATTGTGGATTTGAGAGTTCAAAAAAATAAATAAAATATTTAAATTCATAATTGAGGAGTTGAGAGTGAAAAAACAAACAAACAAGAAAACCAAACCCAGAGAAAATAATTAAAATGAATAGTTGTGGCGTTAAGAGTGAAAAAACCCAAACAGACAAACAAAACCTCGCAGAAAATAATTAAAATTCCTAATCGTGGAGTCGAGAGTTAAAAAAAAACAACAACAAAAAAACTGAGAAAATAAAAAAAAAAAACATAATTTGGGAGTAAATAGTGAAAACAAACCAAAAAAAAAAAACCTGCAGAAAAACATTCAAATTCATAATTTTGGAGTCGAGAGTGGAAAAAAAACAGAAGAAAGTAATTAAAATGAATAATTGTGGAGTCATTTAAGTTGTGGAGTTGAGTGAAAAAAACAAAAAAAAACAACAATAGAAAGAAATCCCTGGAGAAAATCATAAAAAAATCATAATTGTAGAGTCAAGAGTTTAAATAAAACATAATTAATATTCGTAATTGTGGAGTTAAGAGTGAAAAAACCCTGCAGAAAATAATTGAAATTCGTAATCGTGGAGTCGAGAGTTAAAAAAACAACAACAACAAAAATATTGAGAAAATAATAAAAAAAAAACATAATTTGGGAGTAAATAGTGAAAACAAACAAAAAAAAACCCTGCAGAAAAACATTCAAATTCATAATTTTGGAGTCGAGAGTGAAAAAAAACAGAAGAAAGTAATTAAAATGAATAATTGTGGAGTCATTTAAGTTGTGGAGTTGAGTGAAAAAAACAAAAAAAAACAACAATAGAAAGAAATCCCAGGAGAAAATCATAAAAAAATCATAATTGTAGAGTCAAGAGTTTAAATAAAACATAATTAAAATTCGTAATTGTGGAGTTAAGAGTGAAAAAACCCTGCAGAAAATAATTGAAATTCATAATCGTGGAGTTAAGATTGAAAAAAGCCTGGAGAAAATCATTAAAATTCATTAATGTGGTGTCGAGAGTTAAAAAAAAACAAAAACTGAGAAAATAATTTAAAAATATATAATTTGGGAGTAAAAAGTGAAAACAAACAAAAAACAAAACCCGGAGAAAGTAATTAAAATTAATATTTGTGGAATCAAGAGTAAAAAACAAACAAACAAAAAAAAGAAAACCCGGGGAAAATAATTACAATTAATAATTGTGGAGTTGAGAGTGAAAAACCCCCCCAAGATAACACAAAGAAAACCCCGCAGAAAATCCTAATTATAAAGTCGAGAGTTAAAAAAACAAACAAAAAACCGTGGAAATAATAATGAAAAGTAATAATTGTGGATTTGAGAATAAAAAAATAAAAATAAAAAAAACATCCGGAGAAAATAATTTCAATTCATAATTGTTGGGTTGAGAGCGAAAAAACAAACAAAAAAAACAAACAAAGAAATCCCCGGAGAAAATCATAAAAAATCATAATTGTAGAGTCAAGAGTTTAAATAAAACATAATTAAAATTCATAATTGTGGAGTTAAGAGTGAAAAAACCCTGCAGGAAATAATTGAAATTCATAATCGTGGAGTTAAGAGTGAAAAAAGCCTGGAGAAAATCATTAAAATTCATTAAGGTGGTGTCGAGAGAAAATAATTACAAAAAACATAATTTGGGAGTAAAGAGTGAAAACAAACAAAAAACAAAACCCAGAGAAAGTTATTAAAATTAATAATTGTGGAGTCAAGAGTGAAAAACAAACAAACAAACAAACAAACAAAAAAAGAATACCCGGAGAAAATAATTACAATTAATAATTGTGGAGTTGAGAGTGAAAAAAACCCCCAAAACAACACAAAGAAAACCCCGCAGAAAATCATAATTATAAAGTGGAGAGTTAAAAAAAAAAAAAAAAAAACCCTGGAAATAACAATGAAAAGTAATAATTGTGGATTTGAGAATAAAAAAAAAAACTAAAAAAAAACATCCGGAGAAAATAATTTCAATTCATAATTGTTGGGTTGAGAGTGAAAAAACTAACAAAAAAAAACCAAACAAAGAAATCCCCGGAGAAAATCATAAAAAATCATAATTGTAGAGTGAAAAGTTAAAAAAAACCAAAAAAACCTGGAGATAATAATTACAATTCCTAATTGTGGAGTTAAGAGTGAAGAACAAATAAAACAAAAAAGAAAACCTGTAGAAAATAATGAAAATTAATAATTGTGGATTTGAGAGTTAAAACAAAACAAAAAAACACCTGGAGAAAATAATTTCAATTCATAATTGTGGAGTAGAGAGTGAGAAAAAAACACACAAAGAAAACCAAAGAGAAAATCATAATTGCAGAGTTGAGAGTTTAAAAAAACCTGGAGAAAATAATAAAAAATCCTAATTGTGGAGTCAGGAGTGAAAAAAACTCAAAAAAACAGAAAAACCCTGCAGAAAAAATTTACAATTCAGAATTGAGGAGTCGAGAGTTAAAAAAAAAACCTTAAACAAAAATCATTAAAATTAATTATTGTGAAGTCGAGAGTTAAATTAAACAAAAAACGGTGAAAATCATTTAAAGCAAAACAAAATTTGGAAGTAAAGAGTGAAAACAAACAAAAAAAACTGCGGGAAATCAATAAAATTCATAATTGTAGAGGGGAGAGTGAAAAAAAACAACCTTGAAAATGAACAGAATTCATAATTGTGGGTGAAGGTAATAAACAAAACAAAACAAAAAACCTGGAGAAAATCATTCAAACTTCAAGATGTTTAGTGTGTAGTTAAGAGTAAAACTAAAAGTAGGTTTTGACTGATTTCATAAAAAAAAAAAAAAAAAAACGCTTTTTGTGTGAAATGATGACTTCATCTTTTTTGTGTTTGACAATTGAAACTCTTTTGCGTGACACCAAAAAAGCGTGTCTCCGATGGTAGAGCGGCGGTGCAGACAGGCGAGGGTTCCTGGTACTGGTACCACATCCCGTGAGGGTTCCTGGTACCACATCCCGTGAGGGTTCCTGGTACCACATCCCAGCCGGTGCCCAAAAGTTTGCTCATCCCAATGGAACTTTCCTGGCTTTAAAAAAGGGGACTTGTAATAATAAATTAGATATATTATATCCTTCTTTCCATTTGCCCTGGGACGTGAAAAAAGATCCCGTGTGTAAAAGAGGGTTGCGGGTGCGATGCTAGCGTCTTTGGAGAGGGTTCAGTGTGTCGTCCTGGCATCGAGTGCTTGTGGTTACCTTCTTACCCTGTACTCTGGCCAACACACCAATTGTGTGTGTGTGTGTGTGTGTGTGTGTTGCTACATGTTTTGGTGTTTAAAAAAATGCTTGGTGAAAGGAGCAAAAGGTGAGTTTTTTAGCAGCTTCTGGATACTAAAAGATGTGTCGGAGGGTGAAATACTTTGCTCGTCCCAGCTCAAACTCGTCCAGGATGGGCGGAGGACACGCCCACTTTTCCAGTCACTCCACAGCGAAGCCGCACGTCTCCTCGATGGCGGTCAGCAGCTTGTCGTACAGTTTGTCGTAGCTCTCGTAGGGCGGAATGTCGATCCGGTTGAAACTGGAAGAAAAGACGGGAGTGTAAAAGTCAATATTTTTTTGGAGCACAACAACCCTGACAGGAATTGTTCATAAGCCGACAATTCCCTGTTCCGTCTTTAAGAAGTGCACCCTCTTAAAATGTGCACACAATTTGTTTGATTCATGCAAAATATTGTCGATAAACTTTTGCTTTTGCTTGATGGTGGGGACAGAAAAACAAGCACAATTAAGCAAGTGCATGTTGGGAGTAAGAAGACCACCGAAATAACAAACTTGATCTCTTCTATCTCTTGATCCTCAGCCCGAGGAATCCTTTATAGTTAATATTATTACATCATAGTTAATATTATTACATCATAGTTAATATTGTTACATTATAGTTAATATTGTTACATCATAGTTAATATTGTTACATTATAGTTAATATTGTTACATCGCAGTCAATATTGTTACATCATAGTTTGTTACATCGCAGTTAATATTTTTTACATCACAGTTAATATTGTTACGTCATAGTTAACATTGTTACATCATAGTTTGTTACATTATAGTACATCACAATTTGTTACATTATAGTTAATATTGTTACATCACAGTTAATACTGTTCCATCATAGTTAATCTTGTTACGTCATAGTTAACATTGTTACATCATAGTTTGTTACATTATAGTAGATCATAGTTTGTTACATTATAGTTAATATTGTTACATCATAGTTAATATTGTTAAATCACAGTTAACATTGTTACATCATAGTTTGTTACATTATAGTACATCATAGTTTGTTACATCATAGTTAATATTGTTACATCATAGTTAATATTGTTACATTATAGTTAATATTGTTACAACACAGTTAATAGTGTTACATCATAATTAATATTGTTACACCACAGTTACCATTGTCACATCATAGTTTGTTACATTATAGTAGATCATAGTTTATTACATCATAGTTAATATTGTTACATCATAGTTAATATTGTTACATCAGTTTGTTACATTATAGTAGATCATAGTTTGTTACATTATAGTTAATATTGTTACATCATAGTTAATATTGTTACATCACAGTTAACATTGTTACATCATAGTTTGTTACATCATAGTTACCATTGTTACATCATAGTTTTTCACATTATAGTAGATCATAGTTTGTTACATTAGAGTTAATATTGTTACATCAAAGATAATATTGTTACATCACAGTTAATACTGTTACATCATAGTTTATTACATTATAGTACATCATAGTTAATATTGTTACATCATAGTTTGTTACATTATAGTAGATCATAGTTTGTTACATTATAGTTAATATTGTTACATCATAGTTAATATTGTTACATCACAGTTAACATTGTTACATCATAGTTTGTTACATTATAGTACATCATAGTTTGTTACATCATAGTTAATATTGTTATATCATAGTTAATATTGTTACATTAGTTAATATTGTTACAACACAGTTAATAGTGTTACATCATAATTAATATTGTTACACCATAGTTACCATTGTTACGTCATAGTTTGTTACATTATAGTAGATCATAGTTTGTTACATCATAGTTAATATTGTTACATCAGTTTGTTACATTATAGTAGATCATAGTTTGTTACATTATAGTTAATATTGTTACATCATAGTTAATATTGTTACATCACAGTTAACATTGTTACATCATAGTTTGTTACATTATAGTACATCATAGTTTGTTACATCATAGTTACCATTGTTACTTCATAGTTTTTTACATTATAGTAGATCATAGTTTGTTACATTAGAGTTAATATTGTTACATCAAAGTTAATATTGTTACATCACAGTTAATATTGTTACATCATAGTTTGTTACATTATAGTACATCATAGTTTGCTACATCATAGTTAATATTGCTACATCATAGTTTGTTACATTATAGTAGATCATAGTTTGTTACATTATAGTTAATATTGTTAAATCATAGTTAATATTGTTACATCACAGTTAACATTGTTACATCATAGTTTGTTACATTATAGTACATCATAGTTTGTTACATCATAGTTAATATTGTTATATCATAGTTAATATTGTTACATTAGTTAATATTGTTACAACACAGCTAATAGTGTTACATCATAATTAATATTGTTACACCACAGTTACCATTGTTACGTCATAGTTTGTTACATTATAGTAGATCATAGTTTGCTACATCATAGTTAATATTGTTACATCATAGTTAATATTGTTACATCAGTTTGTTACATTATAGTAGATCATAGTTTGTTACATTATAGTTAATATTGTTACATCATAGTTAATATTGTTACATCACAGTTAACATTCTTACATCATAGTTTGTTACATTATAGTACATCATAGTTTGTTACATCACAGTTACCATTGTTACATCATAGTTTGTTACATTATAGTAGATCATAGTTTGTTACATTATAGTTAATATTGTTACATCAAAGTTAATATTGTTACATCACAGTTAATATTGTTACATCATAGTTTGTTATATTATAGTACATCATAGTTAATATTGTTACATCATAGTTTGTTACATTATAGTAGATCATAGTTTGTTACATTATAGTTAATATTGTTACATCATAGTTAATATTGTTACATCACAGTTAACATTGTCACATCATAGTTTGTTACATTATAGTACATCATAGTTTGTTACATCATAGTTAATATTGTTATATCATAGTTAATATTGTTGCATTAGTTAATATTGTTACAACACAGTTAATAGTGTTACACCATAGTTACCATTGTTACATCATGGTTTGTTACATCATAGTAGATCATAGTTTGTTACATCAGTTAACATTGTTACATCATAGTTAATATTGTTACATCAGTTTGTTACATTATAGTAGATCATAGTTTGTTACATTATAGTTAATATTGTTACATCATAGTTAATATTGTTACATCACAGTTAACATTGTTACGTCATAGTTTGTTACATTATAGTACATCATAGTTTGTTACATCACAGTTACCATTGTTACATCATAGTTTGTTACATTACAGTAGATCATAGTTTGTTACATTATAGTTAATATTGTTACATCAAAGTTAATATTGTTACATCACAGTTAATAATGTTACATCATAGTTTGTTACATTACAGTACATCATAGTTTGTTACATCATAGTTAATATTGTTACATCATAGTTAATACTGTTACATCACAGTTAATATGGTTACATCATATTTAATATTATTACATCATAGTTAATATTGTTACATCATAGTTAATATTGTTATGTCATAGTTAACATTGTTACATTATAGTTAATATTGTTAGATAATAGTTAATATTGATACATCATAGTTAATATTGTTACAACATAGTTTGTTACATCATAGTTAATACTGTTACATCATAGTTAATATTGTTACATCATAGTTAATATTGTTGCATCATAGTTAATATTGTTACATCACAGTTATATTGTTACATAATACTTAACATTGTTACATCATAGTTTGTTACATCAGAGTTAATATTTTTACATCATAGTTAATATTGTTACGTCGTAGTTGATATTTTTACATCATAGTTTGTTACATCATAGTTAATATTTTTACATTATAGTTAATATTGTTACATCATAGTTAACATTGTTACATCATAGTTAATATTTCTACATCATAGTTAATATTGTTACATCATAGTTAACATTGTTATATCATAGTCAATATTGTTACATAATAATTAACATTGTTACATCATAGTTTGGTACATCATAGTTAATATTTTTACATCATAGTTAATATTGTTACGTCATAGTTATTATTGTTACATCATAATTTTTTACATCACAGTTAATATTTTTACATCATAGTTAACATTGTTACGTCATAGTTAATATTGTTACATCATAGTTTGTTACATCGTAGTTAATATTGTTACATCATAGTTTGTTACATTATAGTTAATATTTTTACATCATAGTTAACATTGTTACGTCATAGTTAATATTGTTACATCATAGTTTGTTACATCGTAGTTAATATTGTTACATCGTAGTTTGTTACATTATAGTTAATATTGTTACATCATAGTTAATATTGTTATATCATAGTTAATATTATTACATCATAGTTAATATTGTTATGTCATAGTTAACATTGTTACATCATAGTTTGTTACATTATAGTTAATATTGTTACATCATAGTTAATATTGTTACATCACAGGTAATATTGTTACATCATAGTTAATATTGTTACATCATAGTTAATATTGTTACATCATAGTTAACATTGTTACATTATAGTTTATAATGTTACAACGTAGGTAATATTAAATATCATATAAATATTATATAAAAATCTACCACCAACCGCTTTAAGGCCTACTGAAAGCCACTACTAGCCACCACACAGTCTGATAGTTTATATATCAATGATGAAATATTAACATTGCAACACATGCCAATACCGCCTTTTTAGTTTACGAAATTACAATTTTCAATTTCCCGCAATGTGTCCTTTTGAAAACGTTGCGGTATGATGATGCTTATGATGACGCTTGCAATTGACGTCTCGGGTTGTAGCGGACGTTATTTTCCAGCCGATCCAAGCTACAAGTAGTCTGCTTTAATCGCATAATTACACAGTATTCTGGACATCTGTGTTGCTGAATCTTTTGCAATTTGTTCAACTAATAATGGAGAAGTCAAAGTAGAAAGATGGAGTTGGGAAGCTTTAGCCTTTAGCCACACAAACACACAGTGTTTCCTTGTTTAAAATTCCCGAAGGTGAAGCTTTACTATGGATCAGAGCGGTCAAGCGAACATGGATCCCGACCACATGTCAACCGGCAGGTTTCGGTGAGAAATTTGTGCTAATAAGTCGGCTTTTACCGTAGTTATGAGCGGAGCTTGCGTCCTCCTGCAGCTGCGGACTATTGCCTCCTCCCACCAGAGACACTGGCGGTCACCACACCCCTCCGATTTCAGGTACTATTTAATCTCACTAAAACACTAGTAACACAATAAGCAGATAAGGTATTTTCCAAAATTATCCTAGTAAATGTGTCTAATAACATCTGAATTGCTCTCACTGCCCTTGCCTTTTTTTTTTTTTTACTTTTTTTTCTAGTCCTTCACTCTCACTATCCTCATCCACAAATCTTTCATCTTCGCTCAAATTAATGGGGAAATTGTCGCTTTCTTGGTCCGAATCCCTCTAGCTGCTTGTGGCCATGATTATAAACAATGTTCAGATGTGAGGAGCTCTACAACCAGTGACGTCACGCGCACATCGCCTGCTACTTCCGGTACAGGCAAGGCTTTTTAATTAGCGACCAAAAGTTGCGAACTTTATCGTGGATGTTCTCTACTAAATCCTTTCAGCAAAAATATGGCAATATCGCGAAATGATCAAGTATGACACATAGAATGGACCTGCTATCCCCGTTTAAATAAGAACATCTCATTTCAGTAGGCCTTTAAAAACACTTTTTACTCCACAGCAAAAACTTCCCTGAAAAACGGCTGATCATCATATATATGATAATATATATATATATATATGATAATATATATATATATATATATTTAATAAATATATATATATACATATATATACAGTATATGATGATCAGCCTACATATATATACATATATATATAAACATATATATATACACACACACAAATGTGTGTGTGTATACATACACACACGTATATATATATATTTTATATGTATATATATACAAACAATATATATATACATATATATATATATATACACATTAAATATATATATATAAAATATGTATGTGTATCTATAAAATATATGTGTGTGTGTATATATGTATATATATATGTATAGTGAAGTGAAGGTGAAGTGAATTATATTTATATAGCGCTTTTCTCTAGTGACTCAAAGCACTTAACATAGTGAAAGCCAATATATAAGTTCCATTTAAAGCAGTGTGGGTGGCACTGGGAGCAGGTGGGTAAAGTGTCTTGCCCAAGGACACAACGGCAGTGACTAGGCTGGCAGAAGCTGGGATCGAACCTGGAACCCTTAAATTGATGGCACGGCCGCTCTACCAACCGAGCTACCGGCACATCCTACAGGCCACTTTAAAACTGTTTTCAAAACAATTTTAAGAGAAGACTGTTTTACATTGTCACTAATATGAAAATACATTCTCCTTACCACGTGTGGGCTTTGGGGAGGTTGTTGGCGTTGGCATCTATCTGGTGGATGGTAAAAAGTCGAGGGCCTGCAGCTCCTGCAATGGAAAAATAGAAACACTTAATTAAAATGGACCACATATCTGAATAAGTCGTGATAATTATTGTACACTGTGTGCAGAAGTGATAGTCACCACACTTTGAAAAGTGTGTATTTTCAGTCAAACTTGTACATGTGTTTATGTCGCCATCATGTGGTCAGCGCAGGTAATACATCTTTGAAAAGTCTGTATTTTCTAGTCAAACTTGTACATGTGTTTATGTCGCCATCATGTGGTCATGGCTGCTAATACATCTTCGAAAAGTGTGTGTTTTCAATTTTAAAGGCCTACTGAAAGCCACTACTACCCACCACGCAGTCTGATAGTTTATACATCAATGATGAAATATTAACATTGCAAAACATGCCAATACGGCCTTTTTAGTTTACTAAATTGCAATTTTAAATTTCCCCGGAGTTTCTTGTTGAAAACGTCGTGTAATGATGACGTGTACACAAGACGTCACAGGTTTTTAGGAGGTATGGTCACGGCATGCTAATCGATGCTAACATGTTATTTAGGCTAGCTGTATGTACATATTGCATCATTATGCCTCATTTGTAGCTATACTTGCGTCCAGCCTTTCCCTCCACCCACATTTAATGCCAAACAAACACATACCAATCGATGGATTCAAGTTCCACCGGTGGTCAAAAGATGCGAAAGTCCCTCGTTTGTTCTGTTCTGTCTTAGCATCGCTACCGACAATAGGGATGCCACGACAGAGATGTGTGGATATCCTGCGACACCCAAAGCAGATGCATTTCCAACGATAAAGTCAACAAAATCACAAAGGTGAGTTTTGTTGATGTTATTGACTTAAATGCTAATCAGACATATTTGCGCACGGCATGACTGCAAGCTAATCTTGCTAACATGCTATTTAGGCTAGCTGTATGTACATATTGCATCATTATGCATCCTTTGTAGCTAAATTTGCATCCAGCCTTTCCCTACACCCACATTTAATGCAGAACAAACACATACCAATTGACAGATTCAAGTTGCACCAGTGGTCGAAAGATGCGAAAGTCCCTCGTTTGTTCTTTTCTGTCGTAGCATCGCTACCGACGATAGGGATGCTATGACAGAGATGTGTGGATATCCTGCGACACTCATAGCAGATACATTTCCAACGATTAAGTCAACAAAATCACAAAGGTGAGTTTTGGTGATGTTATTGACTTAAGTGCTAATCAGACATATTTGCGTACGGCATGACTGTAAGCTAATCGATGCTAACATGCTATTTACGCTAGCCCTATGTACATATTGCATCATTATGCCTGATTTGTAGCTATATTTGCGTCCAACCTTTCCCTCCACCCACATTTAATGCCAAACAAACACATACCAATCGACGGTTTCAAGTTGCACCAGTGGTCGAAAAATGCGAAAGTCCTTCGTTTGTTCTTTTCTGTCGTAGCATCGCTACCGACGATAGGGATGCTACGACAGAGATGTGTGGATATCCTGCAGATGCATTTCCAACGATAAAGTCAACAAAATCACAAAGGTGAGTTTTGTTGATGTTATTGACTTAAATGCTAATCAGACATATTTGTGCACGGCATGACTGCAAGCTAATCGATGCTAACATGCTATTTAGGCTAGCTGTATGTACATATTGCATCATTATGCATCCTTTGTAGCTAAATTTGCATCCAGCCTTTCCCTACACCCACATTTAATGCCAAACAAACACATTCCAATTGACAGATTCAAGTTGCACCAGTGGTCGAAAGATGCGAAAGTCCCTCGTTTGTTCTTTTCTGTCGTAGCATCGCTACCGACGATAGGGATGCTATGACAGAGATGTGTGGATATCCTGCGACACTCATAGCAGATACATTTCCAACGATTAAGTCAACAAAATCACAAAGGTGAGTTTTGTTGATGTTATTGACTTAAGTGCTAATCAGACATATTTGCGTACGGCATGACTGTAAGCTAATCGATGCTAACATGCTATTTACGCCAGCCCTATGTACATATTGCATCATTATGCCTGATTTGTAGCTATATTTGCGTCCAACCTTTCCCTCCACCCACATTTAATGCCAAACAAACACATACCAATCGACGGTTTCAAGTTGCACCAGTGGTCGAAAAATGCGAAAGTCCTTCGTTTGTTCTTTTCTGTTGTAGCATCGCTACCGACGATAGGGATGCTACGACAGAGATGTGTTGATATCCTGCAGATGCATTTCCAACGATAAAGTCAACAAAATCACAAAGGTGAGTTTTGTTGATGTTATTGACTTAAATGCTAATCAGACATATTTGCGCACGGCATGACTGCAAGCTAATCGATGCTAACATGCTATTTAGGCTAGCTGTATGTACATATTGCATCATTATGCCTCATTTGTAGCTATATTTGCGTCCAGCCTTTCCCTCCACCCACATTTAATGCCAAACAAACACATACCAATCGACGGATTCAAGTTGGTCCAGTGGTCGAAAGATGCGAAAGTCCTTCGTTTGTTCTTTTCTGTTGTAGCATCGCTACCGACGATAGAGATGCTACGACAGAGATGTGTGGATATCCTGCAGATGCATTTCCAACGATAAAGTCAACAAAATCACAAAGGTGAGTTTTGTTGATGTTATTGACTTAAATGCTAATCAGACATATTTGCGCACGGCATGACTGCAAGCTAATCGATGCTAACATGCTATTTAGGCTAGCTGTATGTACATATTGCATCATTATGCCTCATTTGTAGCTATATTTGCGTCCAGCCTTTCCCTCCACCCACATTTAATGCCAAACAAACACATACCAATCGACGGATTCAAGTTGCACCAGTGGTCGAAAGATGCGAAAGTCCTTCGTTTGTTCTTTTCTGTCGTAGCATCGCTACCGACGATAGGGATGCTACGACAGAGATGTGTGAATATCCTGCAGATGCATTTCCAACGATAAAGTCAACAAAATCACAAAGGTGAGTTTTGTTGATGTTATTGACTTAAATGCTAATCAGACATATTTGCGCACGGCATGACTGCAAGCTAATCGATGCTATCATGCTATTTAGGCTAGCTGTATGTACATATTGCATCATTATGCCTCATTTGTAGCTAAATTTGCGTCCAGCCTTTCCCTCCACCCATATTTAATGCCAAACAAACACATACCTATCGACGGATTCAAGTTGCACCAGTGGTCAAAACATGCGAAAGTCCCTCGTTTGTCCTGTTCTGTCGTAGCATCGCTACCGACGATAGGGATGCTACGACATAAATGTGTGGATATCCTGCAGATGCATTTCCAACGATAAAGTCAACAAATTCACAAAGGTGAGTTTTGTTGATGTTATTGACTTAAATGCTAATCAGACATATTTGCGCACGGCATGACTGCAAGCTAATCGATGCTAACATGCTATTTAGGCTAGCTGTATGTAAATATTGCATCATTATCCCTCATTTGTAGCTATATTTGCATCCAGCTTTTCCCCCCACCCACATTTAATGTCAAACAAACACATACCAATCGACAGATTCAAGTTGCACCAGTGGTCAAAAGATGCAATCGTTGGTTAGAAGGCGATCGCCGAATTCATTCTCGTTGCCGCTGTCTGTCGCGATATGGCTCAATAGCTTCAGTTTCTTCTTCAATTTCGTTTTCGCTACCTGCCTCCACACTCCAACCATCCGTTTCAATACATGCGTAATCTGTTGAATCGCTTGAGCCACTGAAATCCGAGTCTGAATCCGAGCTAATGTCGCTATATCTTGCTGTTTTATCCGCCATGTTTGTTTGTATTGGCATCACGCCGTGACGTCACAGGAAAATGGACGGGTGGATTTACAGATAGCGAAAATCAGGCACTTTAAAGCATTTTTTTTCGGGATATTGCGTGATGGGTAAAATTTTGAAAAAAAATTCGAAAAATAAAATAAGCCACTAGGAACTGATTTTTATTGGTTTTAACCCTTCAGAAATTGTGATAATGTTCCCCTTTAAATGTTGTCCATGAGAGAAGGACTCAGGGTGAAGTGAATACTAGGACTGGGTGCCAACCCCTGTGACAAGTCAGGACAGAGATACTGATAAAGCTGTCCTGGTGTCTGCACCCTGACTAGACCTAGTCTTAACCTTTGAGGTAGTCTTACCTTGAAGGGACTGACTAGAACCAGTCTTATTCTGGAGGGCCTGACTAGAGCTAGTCTTACCTTGGAGGACATAACTAGAACTAGTCTTAACCTTGGAGGGCCTGACTAGAACTAGTCTTACTTTGGAGGGCCTGACTAGAACTAGTCTTACTTTGGAGGGCCTGACTAGAACTAGTCTTACTTTGGAGGGCCTGACTAGAAGTAGTCTAACCCTGGACGGCCTGATTAGGACTAGTCTTACCTTACAGGGCCTGACTAAAACTAGTCTTACTTTGAATGGCCTGACTAGAACTTGACTTACCTTGCAGGGCCTTACTAGAGCTAGTCTTACCTTGGAGGGACTGACTAGAGCTAGTCTTACCTTGCAGGGCCTGACTAGAACTAGTCTTACCTTGGAGGGCCTGACTAGAGCTAGTCTTACCTTGGAGGGCCTGACTAGAACTAGTCTTACCTTGGAGGGCCTGACTAAAACTAGTCTTACTTTGAATGGCCTGACTAGAACTTGACTTACCTTGCAGGGCCTGACTAGAACTAGTCTTACTTTGGAGGGCCTGACTAGAACTAGTCTTACTTTGGAACGCCTGACTAGAGCTAGTCTTACTTTGGAGGGCCTGACTAGAGCTGGTCTTAGTTTGGAGGGCCTGACTAGATCTAGTCTAACCCTGGAGGGCCTGACTAGAGCTACTCTTACCTTGGAGGGCCTGACTAGGGCTACTCTTACCTTGGAGGGCCTAACTAGAGCTAGTCTTACCTTGGAGGGCCTGACTAGAGCTAGTCTTACCTTGGAGGGCCTGACTAGGGCTACTCTTACCTTGGAGGGCCTAACTAGAGCTAGTCTTACCTTGGAGGGCCTGACTAGAGCTAGTCTTACCTTGGAAGACCTGACTAGAGCTAGTCTTACCTTGGAGGGCCTGACTAGAAGTAGTCTTACTTTGGAAGGCCTGACTAGAACTAGTGTTACTTTGGAGGGCCTGACTAGAAACACTCTTACCTCGGAGGGCCTGACTAGAGCTACTCTTCCCTTGGAGGGCCTGATGGGAACTAGTCCTACCTTGGAGGGCCTGACTAGAACTAGTCATAACCTTGGAGGGCCCGACTAGAGCTAGTCTTATCTTGGAGGGACTGACTAGAACCAGTCTAACCCTGGAGGGACTGACTAGAACCAGTCTTATTCTGGAAGGCCTGACTCGAGCTTGTCTTACTTTGGAGGGCCGGACTAGAACTAGTCTTACTTTGGAGGGCCTGACTAGAAGTAGTCTAACCCTGGAGGGCCTAACTAGAACTAGTCTTACCTTACAGGGCCTGACTAGAACTAGTCTTACTTTGAATGGCCTGACTAGGACTTGTCATACCTTGCAGGGCCTTACTAGAGCTAGTCTTACCTTGGAGGGACTGACTAGAGCTAGTCTTACCTTGCAGGGCCTGACTAGAACTAGTCTTACCTTGGAGGACCTGACTAGAGCTAGTCTTACCTTGGAGGGCCTGACTACAGCTAGTCTTACCTCGGAGGGACTGACTAGAATCCAGTCTTACTCTGGAGGGCCTGACTAGAGCTAGCCTTGGAGGGCCTAACTAGAGCTAGTCTTACCTTGGAGGACCTGACTAGAGCTAGTCTTACCTTGGAGGGCCTGACTATAACTAGTCTTACTTTGAATGGCCTGACTAGAACTAGTCTAACCCTGGAGGGCCTGACTAGAGCTAGTCTTACTTTGGAGGGCCTGACTAGAACTAGTCTAACCCTGGAGGGCCTGACTAGACCTAGTCTTACTTTGGAGGGCCTGACAAGGACTAGTCTTACTTTGGAGGGCTTGACTAGAGCTAGTCTTACTTTGGAGGGCCTGACTAGAGCTGGTCTTACTTTGGAGGGCCTGACTAGAACTAGTCTTACCTTGCAGGGCCTGACTAGAGCTACTCTTACCTTGGAGGGCCTGACTAGAACTAATCTTACCTTGGAGAGCCTGATGAGAACTAGTCTTACCTTGGAGGGCCTGACTAGAGCTAGTCTTATCCTGGAGGGCCTGACTAGAACTAGTCTTACCTTGGAGGGTCTGACTAGAGCTAGTCTTACCTTGGAGGGCCTGACTATAACTAGTCTTACTTTGAAGGGCCTGACTAGAACTAGTCTAACCCTGGAGGCCTGACTAGAGCTAGTCTTACTTTGGAGGGCCTGACTAGAACTAGTCTAACCATGGAGGGCCTGACTAGACCTAGTCTTACTTTGGAGGGCCTGACTAGGACTAGTCTTACTTTGGAGGGCCTGACTAGAGCTGGTCTTACTTTGGAGGGCCTGACTAGAACTAGTCTTACCTTGCAGGGCCTGACTAGAAGTAGTCTAACTCTGGAGGGCCTGACTAGAGCTAGTCTTACCTTGGAGGGCCTGACTAGAACTAGTCTTACCTTGGAGGGCCTGACTAGAACTAGTCTTACCTTGGAGGGCCTGACTAGAGCTAGTCTTACCTTGGAGGGCCTGACTAGAACTAGTCTTACCTTGCAGGGCCTGACTAGAAGTAGTCTAACTCTGGAGGGCCTGACTAGAGCTAGTCTTACCTTGCAGGGCCTGACTAGAAGTAGTCTAACTCTGGAGGGCCTGACTAGAGCTAGTCTTACCTTGGAGGGCCTGACTAGAACTAGTCTTACCTTGGAGGGCCTGACTAGAACTAGTCTTACCTTGGAGGGCCTGACTAGAACTAGTCTTACCTTGGAGGGCCTTACTAGAGCTAGTCTTACCTTGGAGGGCCTGACTAGAGCTAGTCTTACTTTGGAGGGCCTGACTAGAAGTAGTCTAACTCTGGAGGGTCTGGCTAGAACTAGTGTTACTTTGGAGGGCCTGACTAGAGCTAGTCTTACCTTGGAGGGCCTGACTAGAGCTAGTCTTACCTTGGAGGGCCTGACTAGAAGTAGTCTTACTTTGGAAGGCCTGACTAGAACTAGTGTTACTTTGGAGGGCCTGACTAGAAACACTCTTACCTCGGAGGGCCTGACTAGAGCTACTCTTCCCTTGGAGGGCCTGATGGGAACTAGTCCTACCTTGGAGGGCCTGACTAGAACTAGTCATAACCTTGGAGGGCCCGACTAGAGCTAGTCTTACCTTGGAGGGCCTGACTAAAGGCAGTCTTATCTTGGAGGGACTGACTAGAACCAGTCTAACCCTGGAGGGCCTGACTAGAGCTAGTCTTACTTTGGAGGGCCTGACTAGAAGTAGTCTAACTCTGGAGGGCCTGACTAGAAGTAGTCTAACCCTGGAGGGCCTGACTAGAACTAATCTTACCTTGCAGGGTCTGACTAGAGCTAGTCTTACCTTGGAGGGCCTGACTAGAACCAGTCTTACCTTGGAGGGCCTGACTAGATCTAGTCTAACCCTGGAGGGCATGACTAGAGCTAGTCTTACTTTAGAGGGCCTGACTAGAGCTAGTTTTACTTTGAAGGGCCTGACTAGAACTAGTCTTACCTTGGAGGGCCTGACTAGAGCTAGTCTTACCTTGGAGGGCCTGACTAGAACTAGTCTTACCTTGGAGGGCCTGACTAGAGCTAGTCTTACCTTGGAGGGCCTGACTAGAACTAGTCTTACCTTGGAGGGCCTGACTAGAGCTAGTCTTACCTTGGAGGGCCTGATGTTAACTAGTCTTACCTTGGAGAGCCTGATGAGATCTAGTCTTACTTTGGAGGGCCTGATGAGAACTAGTCTTACCTCGGAGGGCCTGACTAGAGCTAGTCTTACCTTGGAGGGCCTGACTAGAACTAGTCTTACCTTGGAGGGCCTGACTAGAGGTAGTCTTACTTTGGAGGGCCTGACTAGAACTAGTCTTACCTTGGAGGGCCTGACTAGAGCTAGTCTTACCTTGGAGGGCCTGACTAGAACTAGTCTTACTTTGGAGGGCCTGACTAGAGCTAGTCTTACCTTGGAGGGCCTGATGAGAACTAGTCTTACCTTGGAGGCCCTGACTAGAGCTAGTCTTACCTTGGAGGGCCTGACTAGAGCTAGTCTTACCTTGGAGGGCCTTGAATCCCTGCAGAGGGACCCTGGAGGATCCAGTGACGAACTGCAGCAGGCGTGCTCGCCGCTCCTCATCAAAGGACTCCACGGCCTTCCAGAACCACTTGACTATGTTGCTGTCGGCCGTGCAGTGCTTCAGTCGCGTGTTGGTCTTCCAGTCGCTGATGTCGATCTTGCCCAGACCACACACGATCAGCTGCAGGCGGGGCCAAGGTCAGGGTTTTTACTGTTAACTTCTTTAGCTATTTTTACAGCCTCAATCATGTATTTTAGTACTTGATGCATGTTAGCGTTAGCGTGTTAGCTTTTTTATATAGTTGTACAGGTATATACGCCAGAGTCGTACGTTTTGGTACTTGATGTATGTTAGCCTTTTTTGAACATTTTACAGGTATATATTTCAGAAATATTAATTTTAGTACTTGACATTTACTGTTAGCATGCTACCATACAACAGCTTTTTTGCATGAATAAAATTCTGAGTCGTATTTTGGCACTTGCTGCTAATTTGAGCATATTAGCTTTTTTTACAGGTATACACCTCAATCAAGTATTTTAATACTTGATGCAGGTTAGCGTTAGCGTGTTAGCTTTTTTATATAGTTGTACAGGTATATAATCCATCCATCCATCCATCTTCTTCCGCTTATCCGAGGTCGGGTCGCGGGGGCAGCAGCCTAAGCAGGGAAGCCCAGACTTCCCTCTCCCCAGCCACTTCTTCTAGCTCTTCCCGGGGGATCCCGAGGCGTTCCCAGGCCAGCCGGGAGACATAGTCTTCCCAACGTGTCCTGGGTCTTCCCCGTGGCCTCCTACCGGTTGGACGTGCCCTAAACACCTCCCTCGGGAGGCGTTCGGGTGGCATCCTGACCAGATGCCCGAACCACCTCATCTGGCTCCTCTCGATGTGAAGGAGCAGCGGCTTTACTTTGAGTTCCTCCCGGATGACAGAGCTTCTCACCCTATCTCTAAGGGAGAGCCCCGCCACACGGCGGAGGAAACTCATTTCGGCCGCTTGTACCCGTGATCTTATCCTTTCGGTCATGACCCAAAGCTCATGACCATAGGTGAGGATGGGAACGTAGATCGACCGGTAAATTGAGAGCTTTGCCTTCCGGCTCAGCTCCTTCTTCACCACAACAGATCGGTACAACGTCCGCATTACTGAAGACGCCGCACCAATCCGCCTGTCGATCTCACGATCCACTCTTCCCCCACTCGTGAACAAGACTCCTAGGTACTTGAACTCCTCCACTTGGGGCAGGGTCTCCTCCCCAACCCGGAGATGGCACTCCACCCTTTTCCGGGAGAGAACCATGGACTCGGATTTGGAGGTGCTGATTCTCATTCCGGCCGCTTCACACTCGGCTGCGAACCGATCCAGTGAGAGCTGAAGATCCCGGCCAGATGAAGCCAACAGGACCACATCGTCTGCAAAAAGCAGAGACCTAATCCCGCGGCCACCAAACCGGAATACCTCAATGCCTTGACTGCGCCTAGAAATTCTGTCCATAAAAGTTATGAACAGAATCGGTGACAAAGGGCAACCTTGGCGCAGTCCAACCCTCACTGGAAACGTGTCCGACTTACTGCCAGCAATGCGGACCAAGCTCTGACACTGATCGTACAGGGATCGGACTGCCATAATAAGACAGTCCGATACCCCATACTCTCTGAGCACTCCCCACAGGACTTCCCGAGGGACACAGTCGAATGCCTTCTCCAAATCCACAAAGCACATGTAGACTGGTTGGGCAAACTCCCATGCACCCTCAAGAACCCTGCCGAGAGTATGGAGCTGGTCCACAGTTCCACGACCAGGACGAAAACCACACTGTTCCTCCTGAATCCGAGGTTCAACTATCCGGCGTAGCCTCCTCTCCAGTACACCTGAATAAACCTTACCGGGAAGGCTGAGGAGTGTGATCCCACGATAGTTGGAACACACCCTCCGGTCCCCCTTCTTAAAGAGAGGGACCACCACCCCGGTCTGCCAATCCAGAGGTACCGCCCCCGATGTCCACGCGATGCTGCAGAGTCTTGTCAACCAAGACAGCCCCACAGCATCCAGAGTCTTAAGGAACTCCGGGCGGATCTCATCCACCCCTGGGGCCTTGCCACCGAGGAGCTTTTTAACTACCTCAGCAACCTCAGCCCCAGAAATAGGAGAGTCCACCACAGATTCCCCAGGCACTGCTTCCTCATAGGAAGACGTGTTGGTGGGATTGAGGAGGTCTTCAAAGTATTCCTTCCACCTATCCACAACATCCGCAGTTGAGGTCAGCAGAACACCATCCGCACCATACACGGTGTTGACAGTGCACTGCTTCCCCTTCCTGAGGCGGCGGATGGTGGTCCAGAATCGCTTTGAAGCCATCCGGAAGTCATTTTCCATGGCTTCCCCAAACTCTTCCCATGTCCGAGTTTTTGCCTCTGTGACCGCCGAAGCTGCACACCGCTTGGCCTGTCGGTACCTGTCCACTGCCTCTGGAGTCCTATGAGCCAAAAGAACCCGGTAGGACTCCTTCTTCAGCTTGACGGCATCCCTCACCGCTGGTGTCCACCAGCGGGTTCTAGGATTACCGCCACGACAAGCACCAACTACCTTGCGGCCACAGCTTCGATCAGCCGCCTCGACAATAGAGGTGCGGAACATGGTCCACTCGGTCTCAATGTCCAGCACCTCCCTCGTGACATGTTCAAAGTTCCTCCGGAGGTGGGAATTGAAACTTTCTCTGACAGGAGACTCTGCCAGACGTTCCCAGCAAACCCTCACAATGCGTTTGGGCCTGCCAGGTCTGTCCGGCATCCTCCCCCACCATCGCAGCCAACTCACCACCAGGTGGTGATCGGTAGAAAGCTCCGCCCCTCTCTTTACCCGAGTGTCCAAAACATGAGGCCGCAAATCCGATGACACAACTACAAAGTCGATCATGGAACTGCGGCCTAGGGTGTCCTGGTGCCAAGTGCACATATGGACACCCTTATGTTTGAACATGGTGTTTGTTATGGACAAACTGTGACGAGCACAGAAGTCCAATAACAAAACACCACTCGGGTTCAGATCCGGGCGACCATTCTTCCCAATCACGCCTCTCCAGGTTTCACTGTCGTTACCAACATGAGCGTTGAAGTCCCCCAGTAGGACAAGGGAATCACCCGGGGGAGCACTCTCCAGTACTCCCTCAAGTGTACCCAAAAAGGGTGGGTACTCTGCACTGTTGTTTGGTGCGTAAGCACAAACAACAGTCAGGACCCGTCCCCCCACCCGAAGGCGGAGGGAGGCTACCCTTTCGTCCACTGGGTTGAACTCCAACGTGCAGGCTTTAAGCCAGGGGGCAACCAGAATTGCCACCCCAGCCCGTCGCCTCTCACTGCCGGCCACGCCAGAGTGAAGGAGAGTCCAGCCCCTTTCAAGAGAAGTGGTTCCAGAGCCCTTGCTGTGCGTCGAAGTGAGTCCGACTACATCCAGCCGGAATTTCTCTACTTCGCGCACTAGCTCAGGCTCCTTTCGCCCCAGTGAGGTGACGTTCCACGTCCCAAGAGCGAGCTTATGTAGCCGAGGATCGGACCGCCAAGTGCCCTGCCTTCGGCCGCCGCCCAGCTCACATTGCACCCAACCTCTATGCCCCCTGCTATGGGTGGTGAGCCCATTGGAGGGGGGACCCACGTTGCCTCTTCGGGCTGTGCCCGGCCGGGCCCCATGGGTACAGGCCCGGCCACCAGGCGCTCGCCATCGTGCCCCGCCTCCGGGCCTGGCTCCAGAGGGGGGCCCCGGTGACCCGCGTCCGGGCGAGGGAAATCTGGGTCCTTTGTTTTTACTTTTCATAGAGGTTTTCGAGCTGCTCTTTGTCTGGTCCCTCACCTAGGACCAGTTTGCCTTGAGAGACCCTACCAGGGGGCATAAAGCCCCCAGACAACATAGCTCCTAGGATCATTGGGACACGCAAACTCCTCTACCACGGTAAGGTGGCAGCTCAGAGAGGAGAGGTATATAATATACCTCAGTAATACATTTTGGTATTCGATGTATGCTAGCCTTTTTTGAACATTTTACAGGTATACTCCTCAGAAATATTAATTTTAGTACTTGACGTTTACTGTTAGCATGCTACCATACAATAGCTTTTTTAGCTATTTTTGCAGCTATACAATTCTGAGTCATATGTTGGCAATTGCTGCTAATTTTAGCATGTTAGCTTGTTAAGCCATTATTACAGGTATACACCTCAATCATGTATTTTAGTACTTGATGCAGGTTAGCGTTAGCGTGTTAGCTTTTTTTTAATATAGTTTTACAAGCATATACCTCTTATATAGTTGTACAGGTATATACCTCAGTCATACGTTTTAGTACTCGATGTATGCTAGCCTTTTTTGAACATTTTACAGGTATACTCCTCAGAAATATTAATTTTAGTACTTGACGTTTACTGTTAGCATGCTACCATACAATAGCTTTTTTGAATGAATAGAATTCTGAGTAGTATTTTGGCACTTGCTGCTAATTTTAGCATATTAGGTTTTTTAGCTATTTTTACAGGTATACACCTCAATCAAGTATTTTAGTGCTTGATGCATGTTAGCGTTAGCGTGTTATTTTTCAAAATTTAGTTGTACAGGTACATACCTCAGAGTCATACATTTTGGTACTCGATGTATGCCAGCCTTTTTTGAACATTTTACAGGTATACTCCTCAGAAATATTAATTTTAGTACTTGACGTTTACTGTTAGCATGCTACCATTCAATAGCTTTTTTTTGGCTATTTTTGCAGCTATACAATTCTGAGTCATATGTTGGCGATTGCTGCTAATTTTAGCATGTTAGCTTGTTAAGCCATTATTACAGGTATACACCTCAATCATGTATTTTAGTACTTGATGCAGGTTAGCGTTAGCGTGTTAGCTTTTTTTATATATGGTTTTACAGGTATATACCTCTTATATAGTTGTACAGGTATATACATCAGAGTCATATGTTTTGGTACTCAATGTATGCTAGCCTTTTTTGAACATTTTACAGGTATATTCCTCAGAAATATTAATTTTAGTACTTGACGTTTACTGTTAGCATGCTACCATACGATAGATTTTTTTGCAAGTATACAATTCTGAATTATATTTTGGCACTTGTTGCTAATATTAGCATATTAGGTTTTTTAGCTCTTATTACAGGTATACACCTCAATCATGTATTTTAGTACTTAATGTACATTAGCGTTAGCTTTTTTGTATAGTTTTACAGGTACATACCTCAGAGTCAAACATTTTGGTATTTGATGTATGCTAGCCTTTTTTGAACATTTTACAGGTATACTCCTTAGAAATATTAATTTTAGTACTTGACGTTTACTGTTAGCATGCTACCATACAATAGCTTTTTTAGCTATTTTTGCAGCTATACAATTCTAAGTCATATGTTGGCAATTGCTGCTAATTTTAGCATGTTAGCTTGTTAAGCCATTATTAAAGGTATACACCTCAATCATGTATTTTAGTACTTGATGCAGGTTAGCGTGTTAGCTTTTTTATATAGTTTTAAAGGTATATACCTCAGTCATACGTTTTGGTACTCGATGTATGCTAGCCTTTTTTGAGCATTTTACAGGTATACTCCTCAGAAATATTAATTTTAGTACTTGACATTTATTGTTAGCATGCTACCATACAATAGATTTTTTTTAAGTATACAATTCTGAGTCATATTTTGGCACTTGCTGCTAATTTTAGCATGTTAACTTTATTAACTTTTCTCCGGGGTTTTGTTGTTTGTTTTTTTTCACTCTTGCCTCAACAATTTTACATTTTAAGTATTATCTCCGGGTTGTTTTTTTAAAACTCTCAACTCTACAATTATGAATATAATGATTTTCTCCAGGTTTTTTTCTTGTAATTCTTTACTCTACAATATTGTATTTTGATGATTTTCGGCAGGTTTTTATTTATTTATTTTTAACTCTGGGCTCTAAAATTATGAATTTTAATCATTTTCTGCAAGGTTTTTTTTTTTTATCTAGACTCCAAAATTATGAATTTTAATGATTTTCTGCAGGTTTTTATTTATTTATTTATTTATTTATTTTTAACTCTGGACTCTACAATTATGAATTTTAATGATTTTCTGCAGGGTTTTATTTTACTCTGGACTCCAATATTATGAATTGTAATTGTTTTCTCCGGGGTTTTTTTTTAATTCTCGACTCAACAAATATACATTTTAATGATTTTCTCTGAGTTTTTTTGGTTTAGTTTCTTTTCCACTCTTGACTCCAAAATTATAAATTTTTATTATAATCTTCAGGTTTGTTTTTTTGTCGACTTTACAATATTGAATTTTAATGATTTTCTGCAAGTTTTTATTTATTTATTTATTTTCAACTCTCAACTCTACAGTTAAACTTTTTTATGACTTTCTCGGGGTTTTTTTAACTCTCAATTCCACAATTATACATTTTAATGATTTTCCCTGAGTTTTTGTGGGTTAGTTTTTTTTCCACTCTTGACTCCAAAATTATAAATTTTAAATACATTCTCCAGATTTTTTATTTTTTTTTAGACTCTATAATATTGAATTTGAATGATTTTCTGCAGGTTTTAATTTATTTGTTTATTTTTAATCCTCGACTCTAAAATTTTGCATTTTAATGATTTTCTCTAGGGTTTTTTTTTTTTTTTCACTCTTGACTCGACAATTACACATTTTAAGTATTATCTCTGGGTTGTTGTTTTTTTTAAACTCTCGACTCTGCAATTATGAATTTTAATTATTTTCTCCAGGTTTTTTTTTTTTAAACACTCGATTCCACAATTATACATTTTAATGATTTTGTCCGAGTTTTTTTGGTTTAGTTTTTTTCCCACTCTTGACTCCAAACTTATACATTTTAATTATATTCTCTAGGTTTTTTTTAAAAATTCTCAACTCTACTATATTGAATTTTAATGATTTTCTGCAAGTTTTTTTTAATTAATGATTTTCTCCAAGTTTGTTTTTTTAATTCTCGACTCTACAATTATGCATTTTAATGATTTTCTCTGGGGGTTTGGGTTATTTTCCACTCTTGACTCGACAATTATACATTTTAATGATTTTCTCAGAGTATTTTTGGTTTAGTTTTTTTTCCACTCTTGACTCCAAAATTATACATTTAAATTATATTGTCCAAGTTTTTATTTGAATTCTCGACTCGACAATATTTAATTATATTGATTTTCTGCAAGTTTTTATTTATTTATTTTTATTTAACTCAGGACTCTACAATTATGAATAGTAATCATTTTCTCTGGGTTTTTTTTTGGGTTGGTTGGTTTGTTTTCCACTCTTGACTCCCCAATGATTAATTTTAAATGATTTTCTGCAGGTTTTTATTTATTTATTTATTTTTAATTCTCAACTCTACAATTATGCATTTTAATGATTTTCTCTGGGGGTTTTTTGTTTGTTTTTCACTCTTGACTCGACAATTATACATTTTAAGTATTATCTCCGGGTTGTTGCTTTTTTTAACTCTGGATTCCACAATTATACATTTTAATGATTTTCTCAGAGTATTTTTGGTTTAGTTTTTTTTCCACTCTTGACTCCAAAATTATACATTTAAATGATATTGTCCAAGTTTTTATTTGAATTCTCGAACTATAATGTGGAATTTTAATGATTTTCTGCAGGTTTTAATTAATTTATTTTTTTAACTCTCAACTCTACAATTATGAATCGTAATCATTTTCTCCGGGGTTTTTTTTTTTTTCACTCTTGACTTGACAATTACAGATTTTAAGTATTATCTCCGGGTTGCTGTTTTTTTAAACTCTCGACTCTACAATTATGAATTTTAATGACTTTCTTCGGGTTTTTTTCTTTTAACTCTAAATTCCACAATTATAAATTTTAATGATTTTCTCAGAGTTTTTTTGCTTTAGTTTTTTTTCCATTCTTGACTCCAAAATTATTAATTTTAATTATATTCTCCAGGTTTTTTTTCTTATTGTCGATTTCACAATATTGAATTTTAATGATTTTCTGCACATTTTTATTTATTTTTTCTTATTTAACTCAGGACTCTACAG
Source organism: Nerophis ophidion (assembly GCF_033978795.1). Classification (NCBI taxonomy): domain Eukaryota; kingdom Metazoa; phylum Chordata; class Actinopteri; order Syngnathiformes; family Syngnathidae; genus Nerophis; species Nerophis ophidion. Next base: position 36,654,830 of record NC_084633.1, on the reverse strand, counting down.
TTATGAATAGTAATCATTTTCTCTGGGGTTTTTTTTTTGGTTGGTTGGTTTGATTTCCACTCTTGACTCCCCAATGATGAATTTTAATAATTTTCTGCAGATTTTTATTTATTTATTTTTAATTCTCAACTCTACAATTATGCATTTTAATGATTTTCTTTGGGGGTTTGTTGTTTGTTTGTTTTTCACTTTTCACTCGACAATTATACATTTTAAGTATTATCTCCGGGTTGTTGTTTTTTTTAACTCTGGATTCCACAATTATACATTTTAATGATTTTCTCAGAGTATTTTTGGTTTAGTTTTTTTCCCACTCTTGACTTCAAAATTATACATTTAAATGATATTGTCCAAGTTTTTATTTGAATTTTCGACTCTACAATATTGAATTTTAATGATTTTCTGCAGTTTTTTATTTATTTATTTTTTAACTCTCAACTCTACAATTATGAATCGTAATCATTTTCTCCGGGGTTTGGGGTTTTTTTTCACTCTTGACTTGACAATTACAGATTTGAAGTATTATCTACGGGTTGTTGTTTTTTTAAACTCTCGACTCTACAATTATGAATTTTAATGATTTTCTTCGGATTTTTTTCTTTCGACTCTAAATTCCACAATTATAAATTTTAATGATTTTCTTAGAGTTTTTTTTGGTTTATATTTTTTTCCATTCTTGACTCCAAAATTATTAATTTTAATTATATTCTCCAGCTTTTTTTTCTTATTGTCGATTTCACAATATTGAATTTTAATGATTTTCTGCAAGTTTTTATTTATTTATTTTTATTTAACTCAGGACTCTACAATTCATCCATCCATCTTCTTCCGCTTATCCGAGGTCATGTCGCGGGGGCAACAGCCTAAGCAGGGAAACCCAGACTTCCCTCTCCCCAGCCACTTCGTCTAGCTCTTCCCGGGGGATCCTGAGGCGTTCCCAGGCCAGCCGGGAGACATAGTCTTCCCAACGTGTCCTGGGTCTTCCCCGTGGCCTCCTACCGGTTGGACGTGCCCTAACCACCTCCCTAGGGAGGCGTTCGGGTGGCATCCTGACCAGATGCCGAACCACCTCATCTGGCTCCTCTCCATGTGGAGGAGCAGCGGCTTTACTTTGAGTTCCTCCCGGATGGCAGAGCTTCTCACCCTATCTCTAAGGGAGAGACCCGCCACACGGCGGAGGAAACTCATTTGGGCCGCTTGTACCCGTGATCTTATCCTTTCGATCATGACCCCAAAGCTCATGACCATAGGTGAGGATGGGAACGTAGATCGACCGGTAAATTGAGAGCTTTGCCTTCCGGCTCAGCTCCTTCTTCACCACAACGGATCGATACAACGTCCGCATTACTGAAGACGCCGCACCGATCCGCCTGTCGATCTCACGATCCACTCTTTCACCACTCGTGAACAAGACTCCTAGGTACTTGAACTCCTCCACTTGGGGCAAGGTCTCCTCCCCAACCCGGAGATGGCACTCCACCCTTTTCCGGGCGAGAACCATGGACTCGGACTTGGAGGTGCTGATTCTCATTCCGGTCGCTTCACACTCGGCTGCGAACCGATCCAGTGAGAGGTGAAAATCCCGGTCAGATGAAGCCATCAGGACCACATCATCTGCAAAAAGCAGAGAACTAATCCCGCGGCCACCAAACCGGAACCCCTCAACGCCTTGACTGCGCCTAGAAATTCTGTCCATAAAAGTTATGAACAGAATCGGTGACAAAGGGCAGCCTTGGCGGAGTCCAACCCTCACTGGAAATGTGTCCGACTTACTGCCGGCAATGCGGACCAAGCTCTGACACTGATCGTACAGGGAGCGGACCGCCACAATAAGACAGTCCGATACCCCAAACTCTCTGAGGACTCCCCACAGGACTTCCCGAGGGACACGGTCGAATGCCTTCTGCAAGTCCACAAAGCACATGTAGACTGGTTGGGCAAACTCCCATGCACCCTCAAGAACCCTGCGGAGAGTATAGAGCTGGTCCACAGTTCCACGACCAGGACGAAAACCACACTGTTCCTCCTGAATCCGAGGTTCGACTATCCGGCGAAGCCTCCTCTCCAGTACACCTGAATAAACCTTACAGGGAAGGCTGAGGAGTGTGATCCCACCATAGTTGGAACACACCCTCCGGTCCCCCTTCTTAAAGAGAGGAACCACCACCCCGGTCTGCCAATCCAGACGTACCGCCCCCGATGTCCACACGATGCTGCAGAGTCTTGTCAACCAAGACAGCCCCACAGCATCCAGAGCCTTAAGGAACTCCGGGCGGACCTCATCCACCCCCGGGGCCTTGCCACCGAGGAGCTTTTGAACTATCTCAGCGACCTCAGCCCCAGAAATAGGAGAGTCCACCACAGATTCCCCAGGCACTGCTTCTTCATCTAAAGACGTGTTGGTGGGATTGAGGAGGTCTTCGAAGTATTCCTTCCACCTATCCACAACATCTGCAGTCGAGGTCAGCAGAACACCATCCGCACCATACACGGTGTTGATAGTGCACTGCTTCCCCTTCCTGAGGCGGCGGACAGTGGACTCTTGACTCCAAAATTATACATTTAAATGCTATTGTCCAAGTTTTTATTTGAATTCTCGACTCTACAATATTGAATTATAATGATTTTCTGCAAGTTGTTATTTATTTGGTTGGTTGGTTTGTTTTCCACTCTTGACTCCCCAATGATGAATTTTAATGATTTTCTGCAGGTTTCTATTTATTTATTTTTTAATTCTCAACTCTACAATTATGAATCATAATCATTTTCTCCGGGTTTTTTTTTTTTTTCACTCTTGACTTGACAATTACAGATTTTAAGTATTATCTCCGGGTTGTTGTTTTTTTAAACTCTCGACTCTACAATTATGAATTTTAATGATTTTCTTCAGGTTTTTTTCTTTTGACTCTAAATTCCTCCATTTTAAATTTGAATGATTTTCTCAAAGTTTTTTAGGGTTTTTTTTTTTTCCATTCTTGACTCCAAAATTATTAATTTTAATTATATTCTCCAGGTTTTTTTTCTTATTGTCGATTTTACAATATTGAATTTTAATGATCTTCTGCAAGTTTTTATTTATTTATTTTTATTTAACTCAGGACTCTACAAATAGGAATAGTAATCATTTTCTCTGGGTGTTTTTTCGTTGGTTGGTTTGTTTTCCACTCTTGACTCCCCAATGATGAATTTTAATGATTTTCTGCAGGTTTTTATTTATCTATTTATTTTTAATTCTCAACTCTACAATTATGCATTTTAATGATTTTCTCTGTTGTTGTTTTTTTATTTGTTTTTCACTCTTGACTCGACAATTATACATTTTAAGTATTATCTCCGGGTTGTTGTTTTTTTAACACTGGATTCCACAATTATACATTTTAATGATTTTCTCAGAGTATTTCTGGTTTAGTTTTTTTTCCCACTCTTGACTCCAAAATTATACATTTAAATGATATTGTCCAAGTTTTTATTTGAATTCTCGACTCTACAATATTGAATTATAAGGATTTTCTGCAAGTTTTTATTTATTTATTTTTATTTAAATCAGGACTCTACAATTATGAATAGTAATCATTTTCTCTGTTTTTTTTTTTGGTTGGTTGGTTTGTTTTCCACTCTTGACTCCCCAATGATTAATTTTAATGATTTTCTGCAGGTTTCTATTTATTTATTTTTTAACTCTCAACTCTACAATTATGAATCATAATCATTTTCTCCGTGTTTTTTTTTTTTTTTCACTCTTGACTTGACAATTACAGATTTTAAGTATTATCTCCGGGTTGTTGTTTTTTTAAACTCTCGACTCTACAATTATGAATTTTAATGATTTTCTTCAGGTTTTTTTCTTTTGACTCTAAATTCCTCCATTTTAAATTTGAATGATTTTCTCAGAGTTTTTTATGTTTTATTTTTTTTTCCATTCTTGACTCCGAAATTATTAATTTTAATTATATTCTCCAGGTTTTTTTTTCTTATTGTCGATTTTACAATATTGAATTTTAATGATCTTCTGAAAGTTTTTATTTATTTATTTTTATTTAACTCAGGACTCTACAATTATGAATAGTAATCAATTTCTCTGGGTTTTTTTTTGGTTGGTTGGTTTGTTTTCCACTCTTGACTCCCCAATGATGAATTTTAATGATTTTCTGCAGGTTTTTATTTATTTATTTTTAATTCTCAACTCTACAATTATGCATTTTAATGATTCTCTCTGGGGGTTTTTTGTTTGTTTGTTTTTCACTCTTCACTCACCAATTATACATTTTAAGTATTATCTGCGGGTTGCTGGTTTTTTTTAACTCTCGACTCTACAGTTATGAATTTTAATGATTTTCTCCGAGTTTTTTTGGTTGAGTTTTTTTTTCCACTCTTGACTCCCCAGTGATGAATTTTAATGATTTTCTCCGGGGTTAAAGTTACAGTCCAGGTGTGCCAGTGCACACCTGGAGCAACCACATCAAGGTAAAGGTGTGGGATATAGAAGGAGGTGCAAATAGAAGTAGAAGAGGACAATGTGAAGTCACCTCCAACTCCTTCTCGTCGAAAGCCTTCAGCAGATGCTGGGGGATGACCTCGTTGAAGCCCTTCTGCAGAGCCAGGAACTGAGCTTCGATGCCGCGCAGGAAGCGCCAGTTGACGTAGAGGCGCACGTACTCCTTCTTGGTGTCCTGCGTCACCGCGATGCTCTTCCCGTTGGGCTTCAGCTCGTGCTGGATGATCTCTCCGTAGGCGTTGTGCTCCACGCAGAAGGTGTGGTCCAGCACGCCTGTGATGTCGTTGTCCCTGGGACCGAGTTAGACCAGGATCAGGAACATCAAACACATCTACTGCATGCGTCAACTGCCAAAATACATCATTCTGATAAAAAAAAAAAAAAAAAAAGGCTAACAAAACGTGACTTTGAGGTTAATAGCCCAAAAAAGCTTACATGCTAGCCGTAAGGGTGTCTAGTACCCAAAAAATGTTCTACAAAAGATAACATGCTAATGTTAGCGTGCATCAAAAAATAGCTAAAAAGAGTTAAAATGCTAATAATAAGCGTGCGTCAAGTGCCAAAATATATGACTGAGTTGTATACCTGTAAAGTTAGCTAAAGAAGCTAACATGCTAACATTAGCATGCTAACAGTAAACACGCATCGAGTACAGCAAAAGTTATTCTGAGGTGTATGCCTGTAAAATTTGCTACAAAAGGTAACATGCTAATTATAGCGTGTGTCAAAAACCAAAATACGTGACGGAGGTGTATAAAAAAAAGTTAAAATGCTAACAATAGGCACGCGCCAAGTGCCAAAATATATGACAGAGTTTTGTACCTGTAAAGTTAGCTAAAGAAGCTAACATGCTAACGTTAGCATGCTAACAGTAAACATGCATCGAGTACAGCAAAAGTTATTCTGAGGTGTATGCCTGTAAAATTTGCTACAAAAGGTAACATGCTAATTATAGCGTGTGTCAAAAACCAAAATACGTGACGGAGGTGTACAAAAAAAGTTAAAATGCTAACAATAAGCATGCGCCAAGTGCCAAAATATATGACAGAATTGTGTACCTGTAAAGTTAGCTAAAGAAGCTAACACTCTGTGCTAACAGTAAATATGAGTTGAGTACAGCAAAAGTTATTCTGAGGTGTATGGCTGTAAAATTTGCTGCAAAAGGTAACATGCTAATGTTAGCGTGCATCAAAAACCAAGATATGTATACCTCGAAAAATAGCTAAAAAAAGGTAAAATGCTAACAATAAGCGTGCGTCAAATGCCAAAATATATGACTGAGTTGTATACCTCTAAAGTTAGCTGAAGAAGCTAACATGCTAACGTTAGCATGCTAACAGTAAACATGCATCGAGTACAGCAAAAGTTATTCTGAGGTGTATGCCTGTAAAATTTGCTACAAAAGGTAACATGCTAATTATAGCGTGTGTCAAAAACCAAAATACGTGACGGAGGTGTATAAAAAAAAGTTAAAATGCTAACAATAAAAATGCGCCAAGTGCCAAAATATATGACAGAATTGTGTACCTGTAAAGTTAGCTAAAGAAGCTAACACTCTGTGCTAACAGTAAACATGAGTTGAGTACAGCAAAAGTTATTCTGAGGTGTATGGCTGTAAAATTTGCTGCAAAAGGTAACATGCTAATGTTAGCGTGCATCAAAAACCAAGATATGTATACCTCGAAAAATAGCTAAAAAAAGGTAAAATGCTAACAATAAGCGTGCGTCAAGTGCCAAAATATATGACTGAGTTGTATACCTTTAAAGTTAGCTGAAGAAGCTAACATGCTAACGTTAGCATGCTAACAGTAAACATGCATCAAGTACAGCAAAAGTTATTCTGAGCTGTATGCCTGTAAAATTTGCTACAAAAGGTAACATGGTAATTATAGCGTGTGTCAAAAACCAAAATACGTGACGGAGGTGCATAAAAAAAAGTTAAAATGCTAACAATAGGCATGCGCCAAGTGCCAAAATATATGACAGAGTTGTGTACCTGTAAAGTTAGCTAAAGAAGCTAACACACTGTGCTAACTGTAAACATGCATCGAGTACAGCAAAAGTTATTCTGAGGTGTATGCCTGTAAAATGTGCTGCAAAAGGTAACATGCTAATGTTAGCGTGCATCAAAAACCAAGATATGTACTGTATACCTCGAAAAATAGCTAAAAAAAGGTAAAATGCTAACAATAAGCGTGCGTCAAGTGCCAAAATATATGACTGAGTTGTATACCTGTAAAGTTAGCTAAAGAAGCTAACATGCTAACATTAGCATGCTAACAGTAAACACGCATCGAGTACAGCAAAAGTTATTCTGAGGTGTATGCCTGTAAAATTTGCTACAAAAGGTAACATGCTAATTATAGCGTGTGTCAAAAACCAAAATACGTGACGGAGGTGTATAAAAAAAAGTTAAAATGCTAACAATAGGCATGCGCCAAGTGCCAAAGTATATGACAGAGTTGTGTACCTGTAAAGTTAGCTAAAGAAGCTAACACACTGTGCTAACTGTAAACATGCATCGAGTACAGCAAAAGTTATTCTGAGGTGTATGCCTGTAAAATGTGCTGCAAAAGGTAACATGCTAATGTTAGCGTGCATCAAAAACCAAGATATGTACTGTATACCTCGAAAAATAGCTAAAAAAAGGTAAAATGCTAACAAGCGTGCGTCAAGTGCCAAAATATATGATTGAGTTGTATACATGTAAAGTTAGCTAAAGAAGCTAACACGCTAACGTAAGCATGCATCAAGTACTGCAAAAATTATTCTGAGGTGTATGCCTGTACAATTTGCTACAAAATGTAACATGCTAATTTTAGTGTGTGTCAAAAACCAAGAGGCGTATACCTCAAAAAATAGCTAAAAAATATTAAAATCCTAAAAATAAGCGTGTGTCAAGTGCCAAAATATATGATTGAGTTGTATACATATAAAGTTAGCTAAAGAAGTTAACACGCTAACATTAGCATGCCTCAAGTATGACAAAAATGATACTGAGGTGTATGCCTGTAAAATTTTCTACAAAAGATAACATGCAAATGTTAGCATACGTCCAATACCAAAATAAATGACCGAAGTGTATAAGTCTAAAAACAGCTATAAAAAAGCTAACATACTAAAGTTAGCATACAAACGGTAAGCTCGTGTAAAGTACGAAAATAAATTATTCTGACGTGTATACTTGGAAAGTTAGCTGAAGAAGCTAATGCGCTAACGTTAGCATGCTAACAGTAAACATAGATTAAGTATTCTGAGCTGTATGCCTGTAAAATTTGCTAAAATAGATAACATGCGAGTTTTAGCGTACGTCCAATAGTTAACATGCTAACAATAAGCGTTCATCAAGTGCCAAAATATAGGACTCTGAGTTTTATACTTGCAAAAATAGCCCCAAAAATCTAACACGGTAACATTAGCATGCTAACAGTAAGCCTATGCATCAAGGGCCAAAATAATTGATTTTGCTAAAAAAAAGGCTAGCATGCACAAAGTACCATAATGTGACTCTGAGGTATATACCCGTAAAAATAGCTAAAAAAAAACAACCCTTAAATGCTAACAGTAAACATGTCTAGTACCAAAAAAGTATTCTGTTGTGTATGCTGGTCAAATTTGCTAAAAAAGATAACATACTAATGTTAGCGTGTGTCAAAAACCAAGAGGTGTATACCTAGAAAAAGAGCTAAAAAAAAGTTAAAATGCTTACAATTATGAATTTTAATGATTTTCTCCCGTTTTTTTGGTCCGTTTTTGTTTTTTTACTCTTGACTCCCAAAATTAGGAATTGTAATTATTTTCTTCAGAGCATTTTTTGCAACTCTCGACTCTACAATTATGAATTTGAATGATTTTCTTCAGTTTTTATTTTCTTTATTTTGTACTCTTGACTCCCAACATTATGAATTTTAATGATATACTCCAGGTTTGTGTTGTTTTTTACTCTCGACTCTACAATCAGGAGTTTTAAAAATGTTCTCTGATTCTCCGTGTGTTTTTGTTTTTTACTCTTAACTCCCAAAATTATGAATTTTAATTATTTTCAACTTTTTTGATTGCTATTTTTTAACTCGACGCAACAATTTTGAATTTTAATGATTTTCTCCTGGTTTTTGTTTGTTTTCTTTACACTTGACTACAAAATTATGAATTTTAATTATTTTCAACTTCTTTGCTTGTAATTTTTTCAACTCTCGACCCTACACTTTTGAATTTTAATGATTTTCTCCAGGTTTTTTTTTTTTAACTCAAAATTATGAATTTTAATTATATGCTATGGGTTTTTTTTTGTCGTTTTTTTACTCTGGACTCTACAATGAGGAATTTTAATGATTTGTAGGTTTTTTTTTTTTTTTTACAATTATGAATTTTAACTATTTTCTTCTGTTTTTTAGGTCTGTTTTTTTTTACTCTTGACTCACAAAATGATGAATTTCAATTATTTTCTACGGGGGTTTTTTGTTTTTGTTTTGTTGTATTTTACTCTTGACTCTACAATCAGGAATTTTAATGATTTTTTCTGATTCTCCGTCTGTTTTTGTTTTTTACTCTTAACTCCCAAAATTATGAATTTAAATTATTTTCAACTTTTTTGTTTGTTTTTTAACTCTTGACGCTAAAATTTTGAATTTGAATGATTTTCTCCTTTTTTTGTTTGTTTGTTTTCTTTACTCTTGACTCCCAAAATTATGAATTTTAATTATTTTCTCCTTTTTTGTTTGTAATTTTTTCAATTCTCGACTCTACAATTTTGAATTTTAATATTTTTCTCCTGGTTGTTGTTTGTTTGTTTTCTTTACTCTTGACTACAAAATTATGAATTTTAATTATTTTCAACTTTTTTGTTTGTAATTTTTTCAACTCTCGACTCTACAATCTTTAATTCAAATGATTTTGTCCAGGTGTTATTTTTAAAATTTTTACTCAAAATTAGGAATTTAATTATATACTACGTTTTTTTTTTTTGTCGTTTTTTTTTTACTCTAGACTCTACAATCAAGAATTTTAATGATTTCTCTGTTTTTTTTTAGTTTAGTTTTTGTTTTTTACTCTTGACTCTACAATTATGAATTTTAACTATTTTCTTTTGTTTTTTTGGTCTGTTTTTTTTTTTTTACTCTTGACTCACAAAATGATGAATTTCAATTATTTTCTACGGGGGTTTTTTGTTTGTTTTGTTGTTGTATTTTACTCTTGACTCCACAATCAGGAATTTTAGTGATTTCTCTGTTTTTTTTTAGTTTAATTTAGTTGTTTTTTTTTACTCTGACTCCACAATTATGAATTATAACAAGTTTCTACAGGTTTTTTTTTTTTTCAACTTTGAACTCTACAATTATGAATTTTAATGATTTTCTCCAGTTTTTTTAGTCAGTTTTTTCTTTTTTTACTCTTGACTCCCAAAATTATGAATTTCACTTATTTTCTACGGGGTTTTTTTGTTTGTTTTGTTGTTGTATTTTACTCTTGACTTTACAATCAGGAATTTTAATGATTTCTCAATTTTTTTTGGTTTAGTTTTTTTTTACTCTTGACTCCACAATTATGAATTATAACAAGTTTCTACGGGTTTTTTTTCCTACTTTTAACTCTACAATTATGAATTTTAATGATTTTCTCCTGTTTTTTTAGTCAATTTTTTTTTTTTACTCTTGACTCACAAAATGATGAATTTCAATTATTTTCTACGGGATTTTTGTTTGTTTGTTTTGTTGTTGTATTTTACTCTTGACTCTACAGTCAGGAATTTTAATGATTTCTCTGTTTTTTTAGTTTAGTTTAGTTGTTTTTTTTAACTCTTGACTCCACAATTATGAATTATAACAAGTTTCTACAGGATTTGTTTTTTTTAAACTTTTAACTCTACAATTATGAATTTGAATGATTTTCTCCTGTTTTTTTAGTCTGTTTTTTTTTTTTTTTTTTACTCTTGACTCCCAAAATAATGAATTTCAATTATTTTCTACGGGTTTTTTTTTGTTTGTTTTGTTGTTGTATTTTACTTTTGACTCTACAATCAGGAATTTTAATGATTTCTCTGTTTTTTTTTAGTTTAGTTAATTTTTTTTTTACTATTGACTCCACAATTATGAATTATAATGGGTAATTTTTTTTCAACTTTCAACTCTACAATTATGAATTTTAATGATTTTCTCCTGTTTTTTTAGTCTGTTTTTTTTTTTTTTTTTACTCTTGACTCCCAAAATGATGAATTTAAATTATTTTCTACGGTTTTTTTTTTGTTTGTTTTGTTGTTGTATTTTACTTTTGACTCTACAATCAGGAATTTTAATGATTTCTCAGTTTTTTTTTTAGTTTAGTTAATTTTTTTTTTACTATTGACTCCACAATTATGAATTATAATGGGTAATTTTTTTTTCAACTTTCAACTCTACAATTATGAATTTTAATGATTTTCTCCTGTTTTTTTAGTCTGTTTTTTTTTTTCTACTCTTGACTCCCAAAATTATGAATTTCAATAATTTTCTACGTTTTTTTTTGTTGTTGTTGTATTTTCGTAGCTAGCCATGTGTTAAAGCTGCTCTTCCTGAGGGTGTTTCAGTGTTATAACTTCACCTTTATCTTGACTTTTTACACCAAAATGCGTCCATTCTCCCTTTTCCGTCTACACACTGTGTCTGCTTGTAAGTACTCTGTGTGTGTGCGCTGCCCAACATGCTCCTCCGCTCCTAAAACCAGCAATGTCTCGACGTGACGTCATAGCCATTGTGAAGTAGTACTTTTCAAAGAGATTATAGTACAATGTTTGATTAGTACCTTGATACTATACTATATACATTACAAGCCTAGTAGGAAGATGTTGATACATTTCCAGCACATATTTATTGTGGTGTTGATCCTACTAATGAGTTGTGTAGCGATGACACAATGATTAAACAGGTGTGCTACGTACAAGATCCAGACCAGGCTGTTGTGCAGGTCCGGGTCCACAGACTCCATGTCGTCCAGGGTGATGGGTTTGCCCAGCAGCTGCTTGTAGAAGGGCAAGGTGAAGCCTCCGTCGATGTAGTGGCCGTGGAACACCGCCATGCCCATGATGCGCCCCACAAAGTGAAAGTAAGACAGGTGCTCCTGGACACACACACACACACACACACACACACACACATTTAGTCATATCTATTGTTTACTTTCAGTTTTGCCACTCAAGGCTGTACAATCTGTTTTTTTCTCCAACTCTCAACTGCACAATTATGAATTTTAATGATTTTCTCCAGGATTTTTGTTTTTTTTACTCTTGACTCCTAAAATTATGATTTTTAATTATCTCTGGGTTGTTTTAATGATTTTCTCCAGGTTTTTCTTTTTTTTTTTTTTTTACTGTTATTCCAAAATTAGGAATTTTAATGATTTTCTCCAGGTTTTTCTTGTTTTTTTACTCTTAATTCCCTTTTTTTAAAATCACGACTCCACAATTATGAATTTCAATTATTTCCATTTTATTTCTTTAAAGTGTGATCTCTATAATTAAACATTTTAATGATTTTCTCTAGGTTTTTGTTTGTTTGTCTTTGTTTTTTTTACCCTCAACTCCACAATTATGAGTTTTAATGAATTTTTTTCCCAGGTTTTTTGTTTGTTTGTTTGTTTGTTTGTTTTTTACACATTTTACTGATTTTCTCCAGGTTTTTTAGTTATTCTTTTTTACTGTTAACGCCAAAATTATGAATTTTAATGATTTTCTCCAGGTTTTTCTTGTTTTTTTACTCTTAATTCCCTTTTTTAAAAATCCCGACTCCACAATTATGAATTTTAATTATTTCCATTTGATTTTTTTTAAGTCTGAACTCTACAATTAAACATTTTAATGATTTTCTGCATGTTTATGTTTGTTTGTCTTATTTTTTTTTTTTTTTACTCTCAACTCCATAATTATGAATTTTAATGATTTTTTTCCCAGGTTTTTTACTTTTGACTCCCAAAATTATGAACTTTAATCATTTTCAACTTTTTTTTAATTATTTTCTTTTTAACTTCTGACTCTACAATTTTCTCCAGGTTTTTTCTCTATACTCTTATTTACAAAATTATGAATTTTAATTATTTTCTGCAGGTTTTATTATTTGGTTCTTGACTCCAAAATTATGAATTTTTATGATTTTCTCCAGGTTTTTTTTTTTTTTTTTTTTTGCTTTTGACTCCCAAAATTATGATTTTTAATTATCTCTAGGTTGTTGTTTTTTTTACTCTCAGCTCTACAACGACAAATGTTAATGGTTTTCTCCAGGTTTTTCTTGTTTTTTTACTCTTAATTCCCTTTTTTTAAAATCCCGACTCCACAATTATGAATTTCAATTATTTCCATTTGATTTTTTTTAAGTCTGAACTCTACAATTAAACATTTTAATGATTTTCTCCAGGTTTTTGTTTGTTTGTCTTTGTTTTTTATTACTCTCAACTCCACAATTATGAATTTTAATGATTTTTTCCCCAGGTTTTTTACTTTTGACTCCCAAAATTATGAATTGTAATTATTTTCAACTTTTTTTTTGTTATTTTCTTTTTAACTTCTGACTCTACAATTTTCTCCATTTTTTTTTTTTTTTTTTTCTATACTCTTGATTACAAAATTATGAATTTTAATTATTTTCTGCAGGTTTTATTATTTGGTTCTTGACTCCAAAATTATGAATTTTAATGATTTTCTCCAGTTTTTTTTTTTTTTTTTTTTACTTTTGACTCCCAAAATTATGATTTTTGATTATCTCTGAGTTGTTGTTTTTTACTCTCAACTCTACCACTACACATTTTAATGATTTTCTCCAGGTTTTTTTAGTTAGTTTTTTTACTGTTAACGCCAAAATTATGAATTTTAATGATTTTCTCCAGGTTTTTCTTGTTTTTTTACTCTTAATTCCCTTTTTTTAAAATCCCGACTCCACAATTATGAATTTCAATTATTTCCATTTCATTTTTTTAAAGTGTGATCTTTATAATTAAACATTTTAATGATTTTCTCTAGGTTTTTGTTTGTTTGTCTTTTTTTTTTTTTTTTTTACTCTCAACTCCACGATTATGAATTTTAATGAATTTTTTTCCCATGTTTTTTTTTTTTGTTCATTTGTTTTTTACTTTTGAGTTCCAAAATTATGAATTTGAATTATTTTCAACTTTTTTTTGGGGTTATTTTCTTTTTAACTTCTGACTCTACAAATTTTCTCCAGGTTTTTTTGTTTTTTTTTCTTTACTCTAGATTACAAAACTATGAATTTTTATTATTTTCTGCAGGTTTTATTATTTGGTTCTTGACTCCAAAATTATGAATTTTAACTATTTTTCTCTGGAGCATTTTTTTCCAACTTTCAACGCTACAATTAAGAATTTTAATGATTTTCTCCAGGTTTTTTTTATTTCTATTTTTTACTCTTGAGTCCCAAATTTATGTATTTTAATTATATACCACAAGTTTTTTGTTTGTTTGTTTTTGTTGTTGTTGTTTTTTTACTCTCAACTCTACAATCAGGAATTTTAATAATTTTTCCGTTTTGTTTTGTTTTTTAGTTTTGTTTTTGTTTTTTACTCTTGACTCCACAATTATGAATTTAAACAAATTTCCCCAGGTTTTTTTTTCTCAAACCTTCGACGCTACAACAATGAATTTTAATGATTTTCTTCAGTTTTTTTGGTCTGTTTTTGTTTTTTTACTCTTGATTCCCAAAGTCATGAATTTCAATTATTTTCTACTGGGTGTTTTTTGTTTGTTGTTGTTGTTGTTGTATTTTACTCCTGACTCAATAATTATAATTTTTAAAGATTTCCACCAGGTTTTTTTTTTTGTTTTTTTACTTTTGACTCCAAAATTATGAATTTGAACTATTTTTTCCAGGGTTTTTTTCCAACTCTCAACTCTACAATTACGAATTTTAATGATTTTTGTAGAGGGTTTATTTTTGTAATTTTTTTTGCTCTGAACTCCAAAATTATGAATTTTAATGATTTTCTCCGGGGAGTTTTTTTTCTTTTTACTCAACTACCAAAATTATAAATTGTACTTATTTCTTCGTGTTTTTCGTTTGTTTGTTTTTCTGTTGTCATTATTTTTTACTCCCGACTCTACAATTACGAATTTTTATGATTTTCTCCTGTTTTTTTTTTTTGCCTGTTTATTTTTACTCTTCACTACAAAATTATTAATTTCAATTATTTCCTCCAGTTTTTTTTTGCTTACTCTTGATTCCCAAAATTATGAATTTAAATTATTTTCTCCAGGTCTTTTTTTTTTTAAACTCTGGATTCTACAATTATGAATTTTAATGATTTCCTACATTTTTCCCCCCACACTTGACTCCACAATCATGAATATCAATTATCTCAGGGTTGTTGTTTTTTTTTCTCCCGGTTTTTTTTTTTTTTGTCTTTTTACTCTTGACTTCAAAATGATGAATTTTTAATGATTTTCTCCAGTTTTTTTTTTCCACTCTTGACTCCACAATCATGAATTTCTATTATCTCTGGAGTTTTTTTTTTTACTCTTGACTCTACAATTATGAATTTTTATGATTTTCTGCAGTTTTTTTTTTTTTTTTTTAACTCTTGACGCCCAAAATTATGAATTGTATTTATTTTCGCCACATTTTTTGTTTGTTTGCTTTTCTGTAGTTTTTTTACTCTCGACTCTACAAGTACACATATTAATAATAATAATAAGTTTTTTTTCTTACTCTTAATTCCCCAAATTATGAATTTTAAGTATTTTCTCCGTGTTATTTTTTTTTAAACTCTCAACAAATAGGAATTTTATAGATTTTTTTTCCCCCACTCTTGACTCCACAATTATAAATTTCAATTATCTGTGTTTATTTATTTTTTTTAAAGATTCTACAATTATGAATCTTGAACTTCCACAGCTAGTGGGTCTATGACGATGACTTCTGTTTTGTTTGATCAGCCGTTTTACTGCCGTGTTACAAACACCGTTTGGAAATACTTAGGGTATGTAAATAAAAATTTACAAAATATTTTTGTGTACCGTAAATAACTAATTTCACAACGCATATATTTGCGGCTCAAATATGGAAACAAATATACTGGTGTGCTTTATAGTCCGGAAAATACAGGGGTCACTTTTTTGTTACAGGTGACGAAGTGTACCGTAATAAAATATTATATGGGTAAAAAAAAACAATCGTAAAAATGTAAAAAAAAAGGATAAAATACATCATGTAATGAGAAGGAGCTGAATTGGTGTTTGTAATAACTAATACCACTACATTTTCTCACTCATAACACAAACGTTTGTCTTGAAATAAACAGCAATGATTGTTATTTGAAACCATTTTTTTAGACAAAATAAAACTATTTCAGAATGACCGCCGCATACTTTGACTTTTCTGTATGTGGTGGAGTACTGTGCCGCTAATTCAATAGCTTGCTGACAACAAGTCATTCTCAAACTGTCTTACCAAAGAATCACTTGATTAAAGAACAGTGTTTTATTTTCCTATTTTCAAACACGGTGTTGTTCAAACGCTGTGTAATGTTACACTGGCCAAAATTATTAAATATTTACTCATGAAATAAAACCTCTGCCTTGTCTTTAATGATTGCTTAGCCCTACTACGCAACTGTATTTTAATGTTGTCCTTATGGTGGTACTTAATGAATACTTAGGTCTACTACGCTACTGTATTTTAATTATGTCATTAAGGTGGTACTTAATGAATACTTAGGTCTACTACACTACTGTATTTTAATGTTGTCATTATGGTGGTACTTAATGAATACTTAGGTCTACTACACTACTGTATTTTAATGTCATTATAGTGGTACTTAATGAATACTTAGGTCTACTACACTACTGTATTTTAATGTTGTCATTATGAGGGTACTTAATGAATACTTAGGTCTACTACACTACCGTATTTTAATGTTGTCATTATGGTGGTACTTAATGAATACTTAGGTATACTACACTACTGTATTTTAATGTTGTCATTATGAGGGTACTTAATGAATACTTAGGTCTACTACACTACCGTATTTTAATGTTGTCATTATGGTGGTACTTAATAAATACTTAGGTATACTACACTACTGTATTTTAATGTTGTCATTATGAGGGTACTTAATGAATACTTAGGTCTACTACACTACCGTATTTTAATGTTGTCATTATGGTGGTACTTAATGAATACTTAGGTATACTACACTACTGTATTTTAATGTTGTCATTATGAGGGTACTTAATGAATACTTAGGTCTACTACACTACCGTATTTTAATGTTGTCATTATGGTGGTACTTAATAAATACTTAAGTCTACGACACTACTGTATTTTAATGATGTCATTATGGTGGTGCTTAATGAATACTTAGGTCTACTACACTACTGCATTTTAATGTCATTATGGTGGTACTTAATAAATACTTAGGTATACTACACTACTGTATTTTAATGTTGTCATTATGGTGGTACTTGATGAATACTTAGGTCTACTACACTACTGTATTTTAATGTTGTCATTATGGTGGTACTTAATGAATACTTAGGTCTACAGGGCTAAAGGACCAGGTACAGTTTCAACACCAGAACCACAACGTTGGTTCTCCAGCAGTCTCCATAGCAACAAGGCATGTTCTAGAAAGGACTCACAGGGTTGACCGCAGAGTCCGGGTTGATCTGCAGAGTGTAGATGTCGTCTCGGGAGTATTGGAAGAGACCGTAGTACGGGTTCAGCATCTCATGGGACAACAGATAGAGCCACTCCCTGGACAGGCGGCCACAGTTTAGTCCAGTTTCATGTCACCGTGGACTAGAACCATCTCACCTGGCCACGCCTCCATAGTCCAGTCCTTCTTCCCCGCGGAATTTCACCATCAGCCTTTTCCACAGGTCCTTGGGCCTCATCTTCATCACCTGCCGATAGGATTCCTGCAGAGCAATCACACACATCCTCTGTGTCAGTCATTGCTCTTTAGCGCCGCCCTAGTGGCTCCCTTTTTCAAAAATGTATGAAAATAGAAAAAGATGAGGGTGAAAATATATTTTTAATAATGTTTGTGTAGGAGGACAAACATGACACAAACCTCCATAATTGTTATAAATCCCGGTGTTTATATTAAACATGCTTCACTGTTGAGAGGATTTGGTGAGCGCCGGTTTGTCCTACTTATTTTGGCGGTCCTTGAACAGACCGTGGTTCGTTTACATGTACAACTTTCTCCGACGCTGCCACAGAAAGACGCGTTTTAGGCCACTCCTTCGTTGTCTCATTTTGTCCACCAAACCTTTTATACTGTGTTGATGTTACTGACTTGTGTGGAGTGCTAATCAGGCATATTTGGTGCAAGCTAATCGATGCTAACATGCTATTTAGGCTAACTGTATGTACAACATATAACACTATATAAGTAAACATTGATTGATTGATTGATTGATTGATATAAGGCTTTTAAAGTCATTTTGATAGTAGGCTAATATATCTAATTAGACAAATCATGTGTTGTCTTCATTATAACACTTATATAAGACTTTTAAAGTCATTTTGATCGTAGGCTAATGTAGCTAATATAGACACTTACATCATGTGTTGTCTTCATTATAAAAACTTATACAAGTCTTTTAAAATCATTTTGATCGTAGGCTAATGTAGCTAATATAGACACTTACATCATGTGTTGTCTTCATTATAAAAACTTATACAAGTCTTTTGAAGTCATTTTAATAGTAGGCTGATATAGAAACTTACATAATTTGTTGCCTTTATTATAACACTTATATAAGGCTTTTAAAGTCATTTGGATAGTAGGCTAACATAGACACTTACATCATGTGTTGTCTTCATTATAACACTTATATAAGACTTTTAAGGTAATTTTGATAGTAGGCTAATACATCTAACATAGACACATCATGTGTTGTCTTCATTATAACACTTTTATAAGACTTTTAAGGTAATTTTGATAGTAGGATAATATAGACACTTACATAATGTGTTGCCTTCATTACAACAATTATATAAGATTTTCAAAAGTTATTTTGATAGTAGGCTAATATAGACACTTACATAATGTGTAGTCTTCATTATAAAAACTTATACAAGTCTTTTAAAGTCATTTTAATAGTAGGCTAATATAGACACTTACATAATGTGTTGCATTCATTATAACACTTATATAAGGCTTTTAAAGTCATTTTGATAGTAGGCTAATATATCTAATTAGACAAATCATGTGTTGTCTTCATTATAACACTTGTATAAGACTTTTAAAGTAATTTTGATCGTAGGCTAATGCAGCTAATATAGACACTTACATCATGTGTTGTCTTCATTATAAAAAATTATACAAGTCTTTTGAAGTCATTTTAATAGTAGGCTAATATAGACACTTGCATAATGTGTTGACTTCATTATAATACTTATATAAGGCTTTTAAAGTCATTTTGATAGTAGGCTAATATACCTAACATAGACACTTACATAATGTGTTGTCTTCATTATAACACTTATATAAGACTTTTAAGGTAATTTTGATAGTAGGCTAATATAGACACTTACATAATGTGTTGCCTTCAATATAACACCTATACAAGACTTTTAAAGTCATTTTGATAGTAGGCTAATATAGCTAATATAGACACTTACATCATGTGTTGTCTTCATTATAACACTTATATAAGGCTTTCAAAGTAATTTTTATAGTAGGCTAATTAATATAACTAGTATAGACACTTACATCATGTGTTGTCATTTTTCACCCTTTTTTCTGGCGACTGCGCCTTCCACATTTCCCAGTTTTCCCAAATTCCGTAATACCATTTCTCAATTCAACATTTTACTCCGTCAACATTTATTGACTAATTTAAACGCCAAACAATTCAGTTCATTTATGCTCATAATCATTTCCCCAAAAATCCCACTTTTCCTAAAATTCCCAAATTTCCAGGAAGTTCCCACTGAAACAAAATGGGACATTTTCCCAAGTTGCACAATTCCCACATTTTTGAACCTATTCAAACCATTCCACCTTCAACACATTCCACTCATCCTGGACATTCAAACTATCATTTTTTCCAAGTTAAAAAAATTCCAGGAATTCCCGGAATTACCTTTTTTTCACCCTTTTTTATGTCAACTACTCCTTCCATATAACCCATTTGAACCGTTCCACCGTCAAAAAATTCCTCTCAATCAGGACAAAAAACAAAGTTTTTTTTAACTGGAAAAATTCTCTGTTTTCCCCAAATTCCAGGAATTCCGTAATATCTTTTCTCAATTAAACATGTTACTACTTCAACATTTCTTGACCGATTTAAACAATTCCAACACCATTCAATTTAGCTCATTCAGAACATTCCTGGAAATTTTCTAGTAATTTATTGTATTAACATTGTTAAAAAATGAACCAAAATATTGGTAAGTACCTGTAATGAGAAAAAGTTAAAATGTTGCAACTATTGATAGTTATGAAGATAAAGTGCTAACTTTTTTTTCAAATAAATTTTCTAGTAATTTATTCTATTCTTACTTGGAAAAAGAAAAATAGCAAAAATGTGAAAAATAAAATAAAAACCTAAATATTGGTAAAGTAATGAGAAAAAGTTAAAATGTTGTAACTATCAATAGTTATAAAGATAAAGTGCAAACTTTTTTTTCAAATCAGAAAGCAGGCCCATCACAATTTATGTGGGAGTTTTCTAGTTATTTATTCTATTCTCACTTGGAAAAAGAACAACATTGTTAAAAAATGAACCAAAATATTGGTAAGTACCGGTAATGAGAAAAAGTTAAAATGTTGTAACTATTGATAGTTATGAAGATAAAGTGTTAACTTTTTTTTCAAATCAATTTTCTAGTAATTTATTCTATTCTTACTTGGAAAAAGAAAAATAGCAAAAATGTAAAAAAAAAAAAAAAACCTAAATATTGGTAAAGTAATGAGAAAAAGTTAAAATGTTGTAACTATCATTAGTTATAAAGATAAAGTGCTTACTTTTTGTTTTCAAATCAGATAGCAGGACCATCAAAATTTATGTGGGAGTTTTCTAGTAATTTATTCTATTCTCAATTGGAAAAAGAAAAATAACAAAAATGTAATAAATAAATAAAAAAAAAATAGTGGTAAAGTAATGAGAAAAAGTTAAAATGTTGTAACTATCAATAGTTATAAAGATAAAGTGCAAACTTTTTTTTCAAATCAGAAAGCAGGCCCATCACAATTTATGTGAGAGTTTTCTAGTTATTTATTCTATTCTCACTTGGAAAAAGAACAACATTGTTAAAAAATGAACCAAAATATTGGTAAGTACCGGTAATGAGAAAAAGTTAAAATGTTGTAACTATTGATAGTTATGAAGATAAAGTGTCAACTTTTTTTTCAAATACATTTTCTAGTAAATTATTGTATTCTTACTTGGAAAAAGAAAAATAGCAAAAATGTAAAAAACAAAAACAAAACCTAAATATTGGTAAAGTAATGACAAAAAGTTCAAATGTTGTAACTATAGATAGTTATAAAGATAAAGTGCTTACTTTTTGTTTTCAAATCAGATAGCAGGCCCATCAAAATTTATGTGGGGAGTTTTCTAGTAATTTATTCTATTCTCACTTGGAAAAAGAACAACATTGTTAAAAAATGAACCAAAAAATTGGTAAGTACCGCTAATGAGAAAAAGTTAAAATGTTGTAACTATTGATAGTTATGAAGATAAAGTGCAAACTTTTTTTTCCAATCAGATAGCAGGCCCATCAAAATTTCCACGGGAATTTTCCAGTTATTTATTCTATTCTTACTTGGAGAAAGAACAATCGTAAAAATGTTATAAAAGAGAGCCAAAAATTTGGTAAGTAAAGAGAAAAAGTTAACATGTGTTAAAGTGCTAACTTTTTTTTCAAATCAGATAGCAGGCCCATTGAAATTTACGTGGGAATTTTCTAGTAATTTATTTTTTTCTTACTTGGAAAAAAAAAAAAACAATAGTAAAAATGCAAAAAAAAGAACAAAAAAATTGATGAGTAATGAGAAAAAGTTAAAATGTTGTGACTATCAATAGTTAAGATAAAGTGCAAACTTTTTTTTCAAATCAGAAAGCAGGCCCATCACAATTTCCGCAGGAATTTTCTAGTAATTTATTGCTTTCTTACTTGGGAAAAAAATAATAGTAATTTTTTTCTAAAAGAACAAAAAAAAATGGTAAGTAATGAGAAAAGTTCAAATGTTGTAACCATCGACAGTTATAAAGATAAAGTGCAAACTTTTTTTTCAAATCAGAAAGCTGGCCCATCAAAATTTCCGTGGGAATTTTCTAGTTATTTATTCTATTCTTATTTAGAAAAAGAAAAATAGCAAAAATGTTAAAAAAAAACAAAAAACTAAATATTGGTAAAGTAATTAGAAAAAGTTAAAATGTTGTAACTATCGCTAGTTATAAAGATAAAGTGCTAACTTTTTTTTTTCCAAATCAGATAGCAGGCCCATCAAAATTTCCGCGGGTATTGTCTAGTTATTTATTCTATTCGTACTTGGAGAAATAAAAAAAAATACCAAAAAATTGTTAAGTAATTAGAAAAAGTTAAAATGTTATAACTAATAATTAGTAATATTAGACTTAGTCATTTGTTTTTTGCATTTTTTTAATTAAAATGACTTTTTAGTATGATGCTCTTGTTGGAAAAAGTTTGGACAGCCCTGAAGTAAAGCATCAAAAGTATCAATATTTTGATTTGAGGGTCGATATTAGAGCATAAAGATCCGGTAACGATATAGCGACATCTCTAGCGGAGAGAAGTCTTTTATTTTGAAGGAGAGGAAGTGTGTCGGGTGCTGCTCACCTCAAAGATCTCCTCGCGGGACACCTCGATGCGACAGTGGCCGGCCTGGGGCTGCTGCTGGGACAGTTCCTGTCGGAGGATCTTCAGCTTCTGGACCAGGTCTCTCTTGTACTTGGGCACCGTGAGACACTCCGACTCGTCCGGGAGCTGACCCGGGGACACCGGAGCCTGCTGGACCTGTTCCTTCAGCTGGTTCTGGCGACTGCGGGGTTGGGGGAGGGAACACAGGGAGCAAGCAGAACCGTTATGAAAGACCACTGTGTCACTAGTAGTCGGGTTGCACGCTACACCGGTACTAATGAATCATATTCGGTACTATACCGCCTCTAAAAAGTCCCAGTCCCCAGGAATAATAAAACAATAATAAACATGTTTCTTGTAGCTTAACATTTTCTAAATAATGTGGACAATAATAACAGCGATAGCTTGATGTAACGTGGCACACGACTTTCCATGTGCTTTTATTAATGCAAGTCCAATGCAGGAAGTATCTATTAACTGGTGTAAGCAGCAAGCAGTATCGCACTAAAACGGACGTGGTATCAAACAGGAAGTGGCAACATCACACTGTGACACAGCAGAGAACGTGCGCACACGATGAGAATAATGAACGACCAATCAATGGTTGAAGTGACAAACTGGCCATCCAAACAATACCCCGTTTGTTGATAAGCCCATCCAATCTCTTTATGAAGCACAGGAAGTTGGTTCAGATACCATTATTTTGGTATTTCTAAATAGAGGGGACCGCCAAATATATCACTATCGTCTTTATTTGAACACAAAATGTCAGAGTACATGAAACATATTTTTATTATTGTCATTTAGTCCTTAAATAAAATAGTGAACATAATAGACAACTTGTCTTTTAGTAGTAAGTAAGTGAAGTGAATTATGTTTTATATAGCGCTTTTCTCAAGTGACTCAAAGCGCTTTACATAGTGACACCCATTATCTAAGTTACATTTAAAGCAGTGTGGGTTGCACTGGGAGCAGGTGGGTAAAGCGTATTGCCCAAGGACACAACGGCAGTGACACGATGGCACAAGCGGGAATCGAACCTGCAACCCTCAAGTTGCTGGCACGGCCACTCTACCAACCGAGCTATGCAAACAAACAAAGACTGCTAATTAGTCTGCAGTAACATATTGTGTCATTTATACACCTATTATTTTCTTAAAGGACAAACTGTAAAAATTGATTACTAATCTACTTGTTCATTTAATGTTAATATCAACCTTTTTTCTGTTCGAACATGTTCTATCTACACTTCTGTTAAAATATAATAATCACTTATTCTTCTCTTCATTGATACTTGACATTAGTTTAGGACGATAACACACATTTAGGTATCGATCCGATACCAAGTAGCTACAGGATCATACATTGGTCATATTCAAAGTCCTCATGTGTCCAGGGACGTAGTTACTGACTTTAAAAAACATAATATGATTTTTTTTTTTTAAATAAATAATTTGTGATGATAAAAAAAATATCAACATCATCATAGTAGTATCGACGAGATGCGTCGATTCTCCCTTTTCTTTCTACACAGTGTATCTGCTTGTAAGTACTCTGTGCGTGTGCGCTGCCGAACATGCTCCCTCTTAGTAGTATCGACGAGATACGCTCCTGTACTTGGTATCATTAGAGTGGATGTCAGGTGTAGATGCACCTATGGCATTTGTTTACATTGTGACGCTGGTGAGTTATTGTATCCTCCTACGGTGTGTAGTGAAGCATGTTTAGCTATTCCTCGTCCTCCAGTGATAATGCTACATGTAAAAAACTTACTTTGTCGCCATGGAGGCCAGGATTAGTGATTTAGAAGTAGCTAAAACACCTTTATCTTTACTTTATTACACCAAAATGCGTCCATTCTCCCTTTTCTGTCTACAAACTGTGTCTGCTTGTAAGTACTCTGTGCATGTGCGCTGCCGAACATGCTCCTTCTGCTCTTAAAAACCAGCAATGCCTGTACTTTTCGAACAGAGTATAGTACCGTTTTTGATTGATTAGTACTAGGTTACTATACTAGTACCGGTATACCGTACAACCCTGCTGTATCGTGATATCATCTTTAAATAATAAGCAACAGGCATCATAGAAGTATCCGACAGGGAGGAATATCTGCAGTTACGGCAGGGAGAAATTGAAGCATACAACTTTTGAACTTGGAGGTGTTTTTTGGACCTCCACGGCAGAATCAAAAGGCCCTTTATGGGGTCACCACTTTATGGGGCGGGACTATTTATACAATGCTCTTTTGCACTAGAGCGGGGGGGGAGGCTGGACCCTGGGCAGGGTCAGGAACACAAGCAAAACACAGGTCAGTCTGGAAGTCCAAAGGAGATAAGTCCGAGTTAATGTATGTGAAGTCTCCTTTAAACGGCCTGCATGCTCCATAATCACATCCACAACTTGGCTCGTCTGCCAAGTGGAATTGAGTTTGTCTTTTCCATCACTTCCTGTTAGGCCCGGCCAGCCCCAGAGGACTCCGAAAGAACTCCTCTTGGATCCCTTGATTTCCTGCAGACTAGACTCCGAGGGAGTGATGGGAAGTGGCTGGTCCAGAAACCCAGCAGGGGGCGGAAGAAGGAAGGACCGTCAGAGGCAACTTTCACCTACATAAAAAATAACCCTACTTTCCGGACTTAGAAGAAATACATATTTTAAATAAATGATAAATGGGTTGTACTTGTATAGCGCTTTTCTACCTTCAAGGTACTCAAAGCAGTTTGACACTACTTCCACATTTACCCATTCACACACACATTCACATATATTATATATATATATATATATATATATATATATATATATATATATATATATATATATAACGGGTGTAACGGTACACAAAGATTTCGGTTCGGTACGTACCTCGGTTTAGAGGTCATGGTTCATCTCAAGCCTATACTGTGAGCGAGCTGAGCTGCAGTTTAAGTTTCTAGAAGGTCAACGGGCTCATAGTGATGTTTGTAATAGTTGATGACTGAGAAGTGTTTAGTATAATTTGGGTAGAGTCCGCTCCTCCCCTGGTAGACGAATATCTGCTCGACGCTAAAGCATTGACTACATCGCTCTGAAGTCTGAATACGCACTGCTGATTGGCTGTTACGTCGCTCTGAATACGCACTGCTGATTGGCTTTGTATGTAACCAATCAGATGGTTGTGTGGGCGGGACAATGAGGCAGAGACAGAGGCAGAAAGCAGAGCAGCTTGTGAAGACTTCTGCTTCCGAACTTGTTCGGTACGCCCGCGTGCCGAACCGAAACCCCCGTACCGAAACGGTTCGATACAAATACACGTACCGTTACACCCCTAATATATATATATATATATATATATATATATATATATATATATATATATATATATATGTGTGTGTGTGTGTGTGTGTGTGTGTGTATATCCATACATATAAGTATATATACTATGGAACTCTTTACCTGACACTTTGACAAGTATATCTGCACTTGTCACTTACAAAAAACCAACAAAATTATGGCGAGTTGAGCGACAATCGTGTTTCCATGTTTAGTTTTCACAAATTTTTACTAATTGGTTTTTATCTAGTCTGCACTTTGTGTTGTTGTTTTTGTTATTATTATTATTATTACTATAGGCTTTTATCTAGTTTGCACTTTGTCTGTATTATTTCTATTATCATTTTTAGCGATTCATTTTTTCCCCATTATTTTTATTTTCCTATTTTAATGATGTTGGATCTATGTTGTTGTTGCTGTTGGAGACAAGTGTTATAAATTAGCTTTGGCTACAAACACTATGATGCATATACTGGATAACAGTTTCAGATGTCTATGTTTTTTGTATGTTTCCGTATTTCAAATAAACCTTAATAATAATAATAACACGCATATGTATATATACATATATGTATATTAACATATATGTATATGTTTGTGTATATACACATACACAAATATATATATGTACACGTATACATATGTGCGTGTATATATATGTAAATATACATGTATGTATGTGTGTGTGCATATATATATCTATATATATATATATATATATATATATATATATATATATGTACATATATATGTGTGTGTGTGTGTGTTATAGATATATACATATATATACATACAAATGTATATTAAGGGTGTATTGGTACGTGTATTTGTATTGAACAGTTTCGGTTCGGTACGGGGTGTACCGAACGAGTTTCTAAGCTAAAGTCTTAACAAGCTGTTTTGCTTCTTCTGCCTCTGTATCAGCACCCAGCATTGTCCCACCCAAACAACCATCTGATTGGTTACATATATAGCGGTAACAGTCAATCAATCAATAAATCAATGTTTATTTGTATAGCCCTAAATCACAAATGTCTCAAAGGACTGTACAAACCATTACGACTACGATATCCTCGGAAGAACCCACAAAAAGGCAAGGAAAACTCACACCCAGTTGGCAGGGAGAATTCACATCCAGTGGGACGCCAGTGACAATGCTGACTATGAGAAACCTTGGAGAGGTTGAAAACCTTGAATACGCACAGCCAATCAGCAGTGCGTATTCAGAGCGCATGTAGTCAATGCTCCAGCGTCGAGCAGATAGGTGTTTAGCGGGTGAGCATAAGGCAGCGTACTCTCCCCAAATGATAATAAACACCTCCCAGTCAACTACTACTAACATCACTATGAGCCCGTTGACCTTTTATACACTTAAACTGCAGCTCAGCTCGCTCGCAGTTCTGGCTTAAGGTGAAGGCTAATTAGCTTTTAGCGTAACGTTAGCTCATTTTGCGGTGTGTGTGTTTTACGGACAGAAAAGCTTTGAATAGCAGGGTCCCTGCTATCACATGTTGAGAAAAATATAACATTTTCATAACAAAAATCAACTAGAGGCTTCCCAAATGCTGTAATAAATCAAGCATGATGAGTTGACTTGAAACTGCTTAATGTTGCAGTTTTTATATGTAGAAGAAAAGTTTTGTCATTTTATTTAATCAAAGCAACAACTTGAGGCAGTTTAATGTGGGCAGAATTATTATAGTGTTCCCAATGTTAAAAGGATGAAGCCATTGTTTAAAATTTGGTAAATAAATAAGCAAAACATTTTTTTTTTGTTTTCTTACTTTACCGAAAATGAACCCAACCGTGACCTCTAAACGGAGGTATGTACCGAACCGAAATTTTTGTGTACTGTTACACCCCTAATGTATATACATATACAGTATATATGTGTGTGTATATATAACATATATATACATGTATTTATATATGTGTTATATATATATACATATACATGTATACATATAGAGACACATATATATACATATATGCATATATACACACAGATATTTATGTTATATATTTATACATACACATATATATATACATATGTTTGTATGTATATATATGTGTGTGTATATATAGAGTACATATATGTATATACATATATGTATGTATGTTATATATATACAGACATACATACACATATATAAATACATATGTATATACATATATGTATTTACATATATGTGTGTGTATCTATATATATGCATATATAAATATACATATTTACATATGTATATATATATTTATGTATATATATAACACATACATATATATGTATATATACATACACACATGTACATACATACATATATACATATATGTATATATATGTGTATGTATATAGACACATATATAGATATATGTATGTATATACATATATCTATATGTATATATAGATATATGTATATACATATATCTATATGTATGTATATATATACATGTGTGTGTATATATATACTGTATATATATATATATATATACACACACATATATGTATGTATATATATATGTATGTATACACATGTATATATATACATGTGCGTGTGTGTATATATATATATATATATATGTGGGACGGCGTGGCGCAGTGGGAGAGTGGCCGTGCGCAACCCGAGGGTCACTGGTTCAAATCCCACCTAGAACCAACCTCGTCACGTCCGTTGTGTCCTGAGCAAGACACTTCACCCTTGCTCCTGATGGTTGCTGGTTGGCGCCTTGCATGGCAGCTCCCTCCATCAGTGTGTGAATGTGTGTGTGAATGGGTAAATGTGGAAGTAGTGTCAAAGCGCTTTGAGTACCTTGAAGGTAGAAAAGCGCTATACAAGTACAACCCATTTATCATTTATATATATACATACACACACACACACATGTATATATATATATATATATATATATAAATGCTATCATTGTCACCTCCTCCTTTACTCTGTACTGTGTTATATTTACTAGAATAAACAACAGCAGACGTCTGAGCATAATCGCCTCAGTTGTGGCGAGGCAGGAGAGATCTTGAAGACTTTTTAAGGAGACAAGAGGCGAGGAGAAGAAACAGCAAGAGAAAACCCTGCAGTGTTCTTTCATCCCAGTCAACCAGAAGAGGAGAAACCTGATCTCCTGGCCGAGAACTAACTCACTGTAGTCCCTGCAGGGATCAGGAATGAGGTCAGGTGGAGGAGGCCCTCCAAGATTGTGGTGAAGCAAAGGCTTGTGGGTAACGCTGCGGCCGTTAACAGCCCAGGAGGTGTGGAGCAGCTGCACAGGCATTCTACTGCAGCTACACACATGACCTCACAAGCAGAGAACATTCCACTGCCTCGTCACACCGCTTGCTAATTCCTCTTTTGTGACGGCTGCTGCACTTGAGGAGCAGACGCGGCACACGTGTGTCATGTTGGTGTGGAAGAGCTGCGAGGAATGTGTGAGGGTGAAGAACTCAGCTTACCTCACATTCTGACTCTCCACGCCTCCTCGGGAGCCATTGGAGCTCGGACTGCACATGCAAAACAAAGACGTCTCAATCCAGGGAGTCAAACCCAAACACGGGTTCTGTTTTGCTTCCGAGACCCGCGCGGGTGCAGGGGGTGCGGACTCACTTGAGGACCCGATGCAGGTTGGCAGAGAGGCGCGGGTCGGTGAACTGCGTGGTCCGGTTGTTGTGGTCCACGAAGTAGACTCTTCCTGTGGCCGTGTTCCGGATCTCCCAGCCAGGAGGGAGAGGACCCAGTTCTTCACAGTTCACGTTGCTCAGGTCTCTGAAGAGAAAACATCACATTCCATCAGCAACACTCAATGTGCTGGCAGACATTTGGCTTGGGGAGGAAATCTCATGACATTTATTTGACTTTCTCTCAACCGCCACTGAACAAAACTTTTACACTGCTGGCCCAAAGCATGTAAAGTAACATACATACACACACATATATATATATATACAGTATATGTACAAATATACATACAGTGGGGCAAAAAAGTATTTAGTCAGCCAGCGATTGTGCAAGTTCTCCCACAGACAGAGGTCTGTAATTTTCATCATAGGTACACTTCAACTGTGAGAGACAGAATGTGGAAAAAAAAATCCAGGAATTTTAAAGAATTTATTCGTAAATGATGGTGGAAAATAAGTATTTGGTCAACCATTCAAAGCTCTCACTGATGGAAGGAGGTTTTGGCTCAAAATCTCAGGATACATGGCCCCATTCATTCTTTCCTTAACACGGATCAATCGTCCTGTCCCCTTAGCAGAAAAACAGCCCCAAAGCATTATGTTTCCACCCCCATGCTTCACAGTAGGTGTGGTGTTCTTGGGATGCAACTCAGTATTCTTCTTCCTCCAAACACCACCAGTTGAGTTTATACCAAAAAGTTCTATTTTGGTTTCATCTGACCACATGACATTCTCCCAATCCTCTGCTGTATCATCCATGTATCCATTTTGGTATAAACTCAACTGGTACTATACTCCTTTTGAAAAATACCGGTTCGCCATTTATTTTTTTCAACGTCACAAAAACATTATTCTTTTTTATTAATTCATATTATATTCTTAAACCTAAATACGATTT
This sequence comes from Nerophis ophidion, assembly GCF_033978795.1. Lineage (NCBI taxonomy): Eukaryota > Metazoa > Chordata > Actinopteri > Syngnathiformes > Syngnathidae > Nerophis > Nerophis ophidion. The sequence goes on along the minus strand of NC_084633.1, from coordinate 36,624,642 downwards.
TTTTAAAGAAAGGAAAAAAGATTTTGTGACGATAAATAAATATTGATATAATCGTAGTATTGACGCGATACGCTCCTGTACTTGGTATCATTACAGTGGATGTCAGGTGTAGATCCACCCATGGCGTTTGTTTACATTGTGACGCCGGTGAGCTATTGTATCTTCCTACACTGTGTAGTGAAGCATGTTTAGCGGTTCCTCGTCCTCCAGTGATAATGCTACTTGTAAGAAACATACTTTGTCTCCATGAAGGGGAGAATTAGTGATTTAGAAGTAGCAGCTGTTCCTGAGGGTGTTTCAGTGTTATAACTTCACCTTTATCTTGACTTTTTACACCAAAATGCGTCCGTTCTCCATTTTCTGTCTACACACTGTGTCTGCTTGTAAGTACTCTGTGTGTGTGCGCTGCCCAACATGCTCCTCTGCCCCTAAAACCAGCAACGTCACCACGTGACGACGACGCGCCGTCATGCCCGTTAAAAAAATGGTAGTGGGGGAAGGCACCGCTACTTTTTAGAGGCGGTATAGTAGTGAAGTGAATCATATTTATATAGCGCCTTTCTCTAGTGACTCAAAGCGCTTTTACATAGTGAAGGCCAATATCTAAGACGGCGTGGCGCAGTGGGTCCCTGGTTCAATCCCCACCTAGTACCAACCTCGTCACGTCCGTTGTGTCCATGAGCAAGACACTTCACCCTTGCTCCTGATGGGTGCTGGTTAGCGCCTTGCATGGCAGCTCCCTCCATCAGTGTGTGAATGTGTGTGTGAATGCGGAAGTAGTGTCAAAGCGCTTTGAGTACCTCGAAGGTAGAAAAGCTGTTGCGATCCGTGACTCGGATCTTCACATGTCTATTTTTCCATCTATGTTTCATTCTCTTTCTGACCCACTTACTTCCGGTTTAGTCCGTCACCATGGTTACACATTGATTTCACCTGCTCCTTGTTTTCTACACACATCTGGTTCTACTTGATTACTCCCTATATAAGCCTTCCTCTTGTACTTGTTCAGTCTGGGTCCATAAGAGTTGCTCACATGCGACAAGCGATGACTGCTCCTCTCGGTACGTTTATTCTCGCTAGCTCATATGCTAAGCCACCTGTCTTTTCTTAGCTCACATGCTAAGTAGGGTCCTTGGCCCATTGCAAAAGGACTCCACAGGAGTCCTTTTGCAATGGGCCAAGGACCCTATTGAAACTGCTGTATTTTATTATTATTCCGCACCTTTGCACCCTAATTTGACCCCCTTAACATGCTTCAAAACTCACCAAATTTGACACACACGTCGGTATAGCAAACCTTCCAAGTTATTAAGCAACCAAACCCCAAAAATTAAAATTGCGCGCTAGCGCCCCCTAGGAAAAAAAACAAGAACAGACTGCTCATAACTTCCGTTAGGAATGTCATAGAGACATGAAACAAAAACTTCTATGTAGGTCTGACTTAGACCTACAATTCATAATTTTACTTTCTCGGGCAAAAATCAAGAAAAAGTTGGCAAAAACCCCTTCAATACAAAATTTTCGCAAAAAATGCTATTTTTGCCTCTTTGAACTGTAATTTGACCCCCTTAAAATGCTTGAAAACTCATCAAACTTGGCACACACATCAGTACTGGCAGAAATTGCGATCTAATGAAAAAACTAAACCCGAAAATTAAAAAATGCGCTCTAGCGCAATTTTTTAATAAAACACAGCAAAAACTGCTCCTAGGAAGAAACCACAAACAAAATTGCTTGTAACTTCCAGTAGGAATGCCGGAAAGACATGAAACAAAAACTTCTATGTAGGTCTCACTTAGACCTACATTTAGATGATTGACATCCTCCGGCAAAAATCAACAGGAAGTTAAAAATTACCCCTTCAAAATAAAAGTTTTGTAAAAACCCGTCACCTTTTTCAAACGTAAATTCCTCCGAGTGCGTTTGTCGTTTCGGCTTCAAACTCGCACAGGAGAGGGCTTGAACCCTTTTGATTAAAACTATCCAACAAAGTTTTGATTACTGCTCTGGTTTTGATTTTACGCGCCTTCAAAGAACCGCTGCGCAAAGTTTCCTAAAAAATGTCATTTTTGCCTCTTTGAGCTGTAATTTGACCCCCTTAAAATGCTTCAAAGTGCAAGTTAAAGCTCCACTATGCAAAGCAAAAGCCATTTATCAACAACATCCAGAAACGCTGATCTGTAATTTGACCCCCTTAACATGCTTCAAAACTCACCAAATTTTACACACACATCAGGACTGGCGAAAATTGCCATCTAATAAAAAACCAAACCCCAAAAGTCAAAATTGCGCTCCAGCGCCCCCTAGGAAAAAACCCAGACAAAACGGCTTGTAACTTCTGTTAGGAATGTCGTATAGACATGAAACAAATACCTCTATGTAGGTCTGACTTGGACCAGGGCTTGGTGGACCCGACCAACGCTGCTTGCAGCTTTAATTGTTTTTGTTTTTACATTTTTGTGCTTTCATGCCAATTCTAGTTTTCTGTTTGTAATTTCCTGGTTTTCATACTAGCGTTTTTGGTTTGCGTTTTTATTAGCCCCAGTATTTCTGTTCATAGCTCTCTTTTTGTTAAATAAATCTTTTATTATCTTACCTTTGTGGTGTTCACGTCAACGCATCCTCGAGGGAATGGAACCCGGCACCTCGATGACCACCGGTCCTTACAAAAGCGCTATACAAGTACAACCCATTTATCATTTATTTATTTAAAGCAGCGTGGGTGACACTGGGAGCAGGTGGGTAAAGTGTCTTGCCCAAGGACACAAGGGCAGAGTGGGGATCGAACCTGGAACCCTGAAGTAGTGCCGAATATGATTAATTAGTTTTGCAGTACTAAACTAGTAGCGGTATACTGTACAGCCCTATGTTAAATATTTATTTATACATTGACCTCAACTACATTAAGCCTTGTTGTTGGTTCTTAGAGGGTTTTATAGGCCTTATAGACCAGTGGTTCTCAACCTTCCTTCAGTGATGTACCCCCTGTGAACAGTTTTTTAATTCAAGTACCCCCTAATCAGAGCTTAGTATTTTTGGTTGAAAAAAAAAAAGAGATAAAGAAGTAAAATACAGCACTATGTCATCAGTTTCTGATTTATTAAATTGTATAACAGTGCAAAATATTGCACATTTGTAGTGGTCTTTCTTGAACTATTTGGAAAAAAAATAAAAATAACTAAAAACTTGTTGAAAAATAAACAAGTGATTCAAATATAAATAAAGATTTCTACACATAGAGGTAATCATCAACTTAAAGTGCCCTCTTTGGGGATTGTAATAGAGATCATCAACTTCATTCTAAACATTTCCTCACAAAAAAAAAGAAATATTTATGGAAAATGTCGACAAAAAATCTAGCTGTCAACACTGAATATTGCATTGTTGCATTTCTTTTCACAGTTTATGAAGTTACATTCATATTTTGTTGAAGTATTATTCAATAAATATATTTATAAAGGATTTTTGAATTGTTGCTATTTTTAGAATATTTCTAAGAAAATCTCACGTACCCCTTGGCATACCTTCAAGTACCCTCATTTGAGAACCACTGGTATAGACGACTACCTAAAACCTGCTTTGCTAGCCCGCCTCTTGCTCGCGTTTTTTTTTTTTTTTTTATAATTCAAAACGTACAGAAAAGAGAAAAATTTGCAAAGAAAAAAAAGTGCATTTGGCATATTGCGCTGGAGACGTACAGTACCTGGGTACTCTGGGGTCGTGCCATGTGCTGACACCTGTCTGAGTGTGCAGGAAGTACACCTGGCCTTGCTGCGTGGTCCTCTGCTCTGTGGGGCCACAAGAGGGGGAGGATCAAAGTCACTGCTGTGCCAAGGAAAGTCAGATTGAAAGGGACAAGCGGTAGAAAATGGATGCATGAGTGGATGATTTAGAGCAGGGGCGCTCACACTTTTTCTGCAGGCGAGCTACTTTTCAATTGACCAAGTCGAGGAGATCTACCTCATTCCTATTTATAATTTATATTTATTTATTTATGAAAGAGACATTTTTGTTAACAAGTTAATGGTGTTTAATGATAATACAAGCATGTTTAACACACATAGATTCCTTTCTTTCATGAAGACAAGAATACAAGTTGGTGTATTACCTGATTCTGATGACTTGCATTGATTGGAATTAGACAGTGGTGCTGATAACGTCCGCATTTTCAAATGGAGGAAAAAAAAAAGTCCTCCTTTCTGTCCAATACCGCATGAAAGTGGTTGGATTTGGCATCTCATTTGTCCAACTTGCATACTCGTTTTCAAACACTTTGTTATGAGAGCAGCATATGTGTGTGGCCCTTTAATGTCTGGCAGCAGGTGAGTGACGTCAGTGAGAGTGCGGGTGGGCAAGCAAGTGAGAAAGCGGGGGAGAAATACATTGGCATCAAACTCCGTAGCTTGCTAGCTTGTGCACGCTAGCTTTCTGAGACTCTTATTTTGTTAGCACAGGCAGGATGAAACAGGTCTTTTATGGTGAAGACAGGAACTGTGCAGTCGGTCTTTAGAGTTTTGACAGTAGGTACGGAGTCTCTAGAAATAAAATGCGTTTCTCTGCGTCCGCCCTGTTAGTGATTTTTTTCTTAAATATGAGCTGGCAGCAGCCAGCGTCATCTCACAAGATCCTCGGGTGCCGAGAATGTCAAACAACTGACGAAAGTGAAGTCTTGGTATGATTGATGATTGCTCATTTTTATGTATATTTTTTAATGCCTGGCTTGAGATCGACTGACACACCCTCCGAGATCGACCAGTCGATCGCGATCGACGTAATGGGCACCCCTGCTTTAGAGGCAATAAACACGACCCCCCGAGAGCTTTGGATTACCATCCTGCCTTAACGTGCTGGTACTTTCAGGAGCTTTACGCCAACGACCCTATTTCTCGGTTAGTAGTGCACACCTGTATATAAGCCACACCCACTCTATTTGAGGGGAAAACATATTTTCCAGATATAAGCGGCAGATATATACGTTGTGAAATGAGTTATTTACACAGAAATATTTTCCCAATGTTTATTTACATACCTTATTGTTTCCAAACTGTGTCTGTGACAAGGCAGTAAAACGGCCGATCAAAAAAAACAGGGAAAAAAAAATATTTTCCGTATACAACCCACAGATATATACGTTGTGAAATGAGTTATTTACACAGAAATATTTTCCAAATGTTTATTTACATACCTTAATTGTTTCCAAACTGTGTCTGTGACAAGGCAGTAAAACGGCCGATCCAACAAAACAGGGGAAAACATATTCTCCATATATAAGCCGCAGATATACGGGAAAAAAATATTTTCTATATATAAGCCGAATATATATACGTTGTGAAATGAGTTATTTACACAGAAATGTTTTCCAAATGTGTATTTACATACTTTCATTGTTTCCAAACTGTGTCTGTGACAAGGCAGTAAAACGGCCGATCCAACAAAACAGGGGGAAAAATATTTTCCATATATTAGCCGTAGATACATACGTTGTGAAATGAGTTATTTACACAGAAATATTTTCCAAATGTTTATTTACATACCTTCATTGTTTCCACACTGTGTCTGTGACAAGGCAGTAAAACGGCCGATCCAACAAAACAGGGGAAAACATATTCTCCATATATAAGCCGCAGATATACGGGAAAAAAATATTTTCCATATATAAGCCGAATATCAATCAATCAATCAATGTTTACTTATATAGCCCTAAATCACTAGTGTCTCAAAGGGCTGCACAAACCACTACGACATCCTCGGTAGGCCCACATAAGGGCAAGGAAAACTCACACCCAGTGGGACATCGGTGACAATAATGACCCAGTGGGACGTCGGTGACAATGATGACTATGAGAACATGATACTGTGATACTGATGACTATGAGAACATATGAGAACATAAGAGAACATGAATATATATACGTTGTGAAATAAGTTATTTACACAGAAATGTTTTCCAAATGTGTATTTACATACTTTCATTGTTTCCAAACGGTGTCTGTGACAAGGCAGTAAAACGGCCGATCCAACAAAACAGGGGGAAAAATATTTTCCATATATTAGCCGTAGATACATACGTTGTGAAATGAGTTATTTACACAGAAATATTTTCCAAATGTTTATTTACATACCTTCATTGTTTCCACACTGTGTCTGTGACAAGGCAGTAAAACGGCCGATCCAACAAAACGGGAGAAAAAAATATATTTTCCATATATAAGCCGCAGATATATACGTTGTGAAATGAGTTATTTACACAGAAATATTTTCCCAATGTTTATTTACATACCTTCATTGTATCCAAATTGTGTTTCCGACAAGGCAGTAAAACGGTGGATCAAACAAAACAGGGGGAAAAAAATTTTTCCGTATATAACCCGCAGACATATACGTTGTGAAATGAGTTTTTCACACAGAAATATTTTCTAAATGTTTATTTACATACCTTCATTGTTTCCAAACTTTGTCTGTGACAAAGCAGTAAAACGGCCGATCCAACAAAACGGGGAAAAATATTTTCCATATATAAGCCGCAGATATATACGTTGTGAAATGAGTTTTTCACACAGAAAAATTTTCTAAATGTTTATTTACATACCTTCACTGTTTCCAAACTGTGTCTGTGACAAGGCAGTAAAACGGCCGATCCCAAAAAACAGGGGAAAAAATATTTCCCATGTATAAGCCGCAGATATATACGGTGTGAAATTAGTTATTCACACAGAAATATTTTCTAAATGTTTATTTACATACCTTCATTGTTTCCAAACTGTGTCTGTGACAAGGCAGTAAAACGGCCGATCCAACAAAACAGGGGTAAAAATATTTTCCATATATAAGCCGCAGATATATACGCTGTGAAATGAGTTTTTCACACAGAAATATTTTCTAAATGTTTATTTACATACCTTCATTGTTTCCAAACCGTGTCTGTGACAAGGCAGTAAAACGGCCGATCCAACAAAACAGGGTAAAAAATATTTTCCATATATAAGCCGCAAATATATATACGTTGTGAAATGAGTTTTTCACACAGAAATATTTTCAAAATGTTTATTTACATACCTTCATTGTTTCCAAACTGTGTCTGTGACAAGGCAGTAAAACGGCCGATCAAACAAAACAGGGGGGAAAAAATATTTTCCATATATAAGCTGCAGATATATAAGTTGTGAAATGAGTTATTTACACAGAAATATTTTCCAAATGTTTCTTTACATACCTTCATTGTTTCCAAACTGTGTCTGTGACAAGGCAGTAAAACAGGGAATTCAACAAAACAGGGGAAAAAATATTTTCCATATGTAAGCCGCAGATATATACTGTGTGAAATGAGTTTTTCACACAGTAATATTTTCTAAATGTTTATTTTCATACCTTCATTGTTTCCCAACTGTGTCTGTGACAAGGCAGTAAAACGGCCGATCAAACAAAACAGGGGGGAAAAAATATTTTCCATATATAAGCCGCAGATATATACGGTGTGAAATGAGTTTTTCACACAGAAATATTTTCCCAATGTTTATTTACATACCTTCATTGTTTCCAAACTGTGTCTGTGACAAGGCAGTAAAACGGCCGATCCAACAAAACAGGGGAAAAAGTATTTTCCACATATAAGCCGCAGATATATACGTTGTGACATGAGTTTTTCACACAGAAATATTTTCTAAATGTTTATTTACATACCTTCATTGTTTCCAAACTGTGTCTGTGACAAGGCAGTAAAACAGCTGATCAAATAAAACAGAAGTCATGGTCATGGACCCACTAGCTGCACAAGCTAGCTCTCCAATCCGCTAAACAGACTCAATAACTTCACGCTGGAGTTTTGGTGAATTTAAGGAGGAATTTGGGAAAGTGAAACAATACAAAAATAATGCCATTGTAAGTTAATAATACTAACACAGACACTTGTAAGCATCTTAGCATATTGGCTAACGCTTACGGCGATAGCGTCAATACATTACGATAGCAGGTACAGATATGCATGAAAACACTCCTACAGACATCACATATAGGACGCTTTAGTAAGTAAGAATAGTTTTAGTTATATTGTAAAACTTACAAACGTTGCTTGGAGTGATGAATGAAGAAACCGTACGAGTAGTCCCGCTATGAACGGCTAGAAAGCACTAGTCTAAACAGAAGGGCATTGCAGCACGGCAGTGAGAAAACGTGTCTAAAAGATGGCGCTATAGCATAAACAATAACACAGTTTTTGGTTTTGCATTATGGCTTTCAGCGAATAATCAGCCATAAATTAGCCACACCGTTTTAAAAGCCACAGGGTTCAAAGCAGAGGAAAAGAGTAGTGGGTTATAGTCCGGAATTTATGGCAATAACAAAGACACTTGTAAACGTCTTAGCATATTAGCTAATGCTAATGACGCTAGTTTGATTACATTACGATAGCAGGTACAAATATACATGAAAACACTCCTACAAACATCACACATGGGACAATTTAGTAAGTCAGAATAGTTTTAGTTATATTGTAAAACTTAAAAACGTTGCTTGTAGTGATGAATAGAAAATCCAACAGAGTAGAAACGTTTTTGTTTTCACTTTGAGGGCAAAACAGGCACAAAGAGTAATACACCTTTTCTGTCCTCTGCTTGAGTTCAATGAAAACTATTGAATTAATTAGTGGAAAAAAAACAAAATCTATCAATTCTCCCTGCACCGTTTTACAAGCCGCAGGGCTCAAAGTGTAGGGGAAAAAATAGCGGCTTAAAGTCTGGAATTTCAGCTGTTTGGGCTAATTGTGTTAGCATATTAACTAATGACACTAGCTTCAAGACATCACGCATGGGACGCTTTAGTAAGTCAAAGTAGTTTTAGTTATATTGTAAAACTTAAAAACGTTACTAATAGGGATGTATGGAGAATCCATAAGTGTAACAACGTTATGGATGTTTTTCACCTCAAAACGTTAGCAAAAAAAACTAAAATCGATCAAATAACCCTGCACCGTTTTACGAGCCGCATGGTCCAAAGTGTAGGGAAAAACGTTGCGTTATGGATGTTTTTTCCTTCAGTTTGAGGGCAAAACAGGAAGTAGATTCTCAACTCAAACTCTTCCAAAAGACCTTTTAAGTCCTTTGCTTGGGTTTCATGGAAACTTTTGACCACAAAACGTTAGCAAAAAAAACAAAAATCGATCAATTAACCCTGCACCGTTTTACGAGCCGCATGGTCCAAAGTGTAGGGAAAAACGTTGCGTTATGGATGTTTTTTCCTTCAGTTTGAGGGCAAAACAGGAAGTAGATTCTCAACTCAAACTCTTCCAAAAGACCTTTTAAGTCCTTTGCTTGGGTTTCATGGAAACTTTTGACCACAAAACGTTAGCAAAAAAAACAAAAATCGATCAATTAACCCTGCACCGTTTTACGAGCCGCAGGGTACAAAGTGTAGGGAAACATTTTGGGGTTTTGGGCTAATTGTGGAAGCATATTAAGTAATGACACTAACTTCCAGACATGGGAGGCTTTAGTAAGTCAGAATAGTTTTAGTTATATTGTAAAACTTACAAACGTTGCTTGGAGTGATGAATGGAGAATCCATACGAGTAGAAACGCTATGGACGGCTGGAAGACCGAACGGCTAAGGGCCAAAAGGCCAAAAGATGGCGCCGTAGCACAAACAATAACACACCATTGCATTATGGCCGCCAGCAAAGAAAAACCCACAGTTTAATAAGACGCAGGGTTGAAAATGTAGTAAAAAAAGTAGTGGCTTTCAGCGGGGAATTTAGGTGTAAGTGACAACTCCTGGCTGGTGCGTGCTAACATCAGAGCTGCAGACATATTTTTAGAGACCATTCCAAAAGAACGGAGGAAGGAAGGAAGGAAGGAGAAAAGCCTTGAGAGACAAGCTGCCTCCTAATCGGAGGCGCTGAGGAAAAGGCTGCGATACGCTTCTCCAAAACCTTTCTGCAGAAAAAATCCCGTTTGGATAAACAAAACTCCCAGAGATGCGGAGGATCGCAGCTGGTGTTGGCTCCCACATGCACTCCAGTCCACTTTATGTGTGCAGCACATCTGAACAACAACAACGTTCCCCAAGTGCTGCACGACAATATTCAAAACAATATTCCATTATTATCCTGAGCTCCACCAATCACTGGATAAAAACAAAAAATAAATAACTATAAAACTACAGATGTCCGATTACATCGGACTGCCGATAATATCGGCCGATAAACGCTTTAAAATGTAATATCGGAAATGATCGGTATTTATGACTTTTTAAAACGGCGCTGTACAGAGCGGTACACGCACGTGGGGAGAAGTACCCAACCACATAATATCGACAAGTGAATGCAAGGCACACTTGGTCAACAGCCATACAGGTCACACTGTCCACTAAAGACGCCGAGATCATTATCCATGCGTTTGTTACGTCTCGCCTCGACTACTGTAACGTATTATTTTCGGGTCTCCCCATGTCTAGCATTAAAAGATTACAGTTGGTACAAAATGCGGCTGCTAGACTTTTGACAAGAACAAGAAAGTTTGATCACATTACGCCTGTACTGTATATACCTTTATATACATATATACATACATATATACCTATACTGTATATACCTTTATATACATATATACATACATATATACCTATACTGGCTCACCTGCACTGGCTTCCTGTGCACTTAAGATGTGACTTTAAGGTTTTACTACTTACGTATAAAATACTACACGGTCTAGCTCCATCCTATCTTGCCGATTGTATTGTACCGTATGTCCCGGCAAGAAATCTGCGTTCAAAAGACTCCGGCTTATTAGTGATTCCTAAAGCCCAAAAAAAGTCTGCGGGCTATAGAGCGTTTTCCGTTCGGGCTCCAGTACTCTGGAATGCCCTCCCGGTAACAGTTTGAGATGCTACCTCAGTAGAAGCATTTAAGTCTCACCTTAAAACTCATTTGTATACTCTAGCCTTTAAATAGACCTCCTTTTTAGACCAGTTGATCTGCCGCTTCTTTTCTTTCTCCTATGTCACCCCCTCCCTTGTGGAGGGGGTCCGGTCCGATGACCATGGATGAAGTACTGACTGTCCAGAGTCGAGACCCAGGATGGACCGCTCGTCGGGACCCAGGATGGACCGCTCGCCTGTATCGGTTGGGGACATCTCTACGCTGCTGATCCGCTTGAGATGGTTTCCTGTGGACGGGACTCTCGCTGCTGTCTTGGAGCCACTATGGATTGAACTTTCACAGTATCATGTTGGACCCGCTCGACATCCATTGCTTTCGGTCCCCTAGAGGGGGGGGGTTGCCCACATCTGAGGTCCTCTCCAAGGTTTCTCATAGTCAGCATTGTCGCTGGCGTCCCACTGAATGTGAATTCTCCCTGCCCACTGGGTGTGAGTTTTCCTTGCCCTTTTGTGGGTTCTTCCGAGGATGTTGTAGTCGTAATGATTTGTGCAGTCCTTTGAGACATTTGTGATTTGGGGCTATATAAATAAACATTGATTGATTGATTGATTGACTGAGGGTGACCGTACAAACAACTTGAACACTGTGACAATTATGCGCCACACTGTCGACCCACACCAAACAAGAACGACAAACACATTTCGCCCCGCAACACAACAGAACAAATACCCAGAAACCCTTGCAGCACTAACTCTTCTAGGACGCTAAAATATACACCACCCGCTACCACCAAACCCCGAACCCCGCCCACCAACAGTGTTCCCTCGCTACAACACGCTTCACACACACATTTTTTTTCCCAACATATGAATGCGCATTGTGTTCTGCGTCCTGATTGGCTAAGGGACTGTCACTCCATCGTCCTCATGCCATTGAATTGAATTATATATATTTATATAGCGCTTTTCTCTAGTGACTCAAAGCACTTTACATAGCGACACCCAATATTTAAGTTACATTTAAACCAGTGTGGGTGGCACTGGGAGCAGGTGGGTAAAGTGTCTTGCCCAAGGACACAACAGCAGTGACTAGGATGGCGGAAGCGGGAATCGAACCTGCAACCCTCAGGTTGCTGGCACGGCCACTCTACCAACTGAGTCATACCGCCCCATGTGTCCTGTACTGTACAGAATGCCTTCAGTTTGCCCATCCATCCATCCATTTTCTACCGCTTATTCCCTTTTGGGGTCGCGGGGGGCGCTGGCGCCTATCTTAGCTACAGTCGGGCGGAAGGCCTCATTTCAAAAATATTTAGACGCGGGCATACATATACTGACTGTACAGTACTGTCAACGCAAAAACATCAAAAAAATTAAAATAAGAAAATCCTGTAAATGATAAGTGAAGTGAATTATATTTATATAGCGCTTTTTCTCTAGTGACTCAAAGCGCTTTAAATAGTGAAACCCAATATCTAAGTTACATTCAAACCAGTGTGGGTGGCACTGGGAGCAGGTGGGTAAAGTGTCTTGCCCAAGGACACAACGGCAGTGACTAGGATGGCGGAAGCGGGAATCGAACCTGCAACCCTCAAGTTGCTGGCACGGCCGCTCTACCAACCGAGCTATATGATAAATCATATAGTGTAAACAAAAAAAATATATATAGATATAATGAACCATCCATTCATCCATCCATTTTCTACCGCTTATTCCCTTTTGGGGTCGCGGGGGGCGCTGGCGCCTATCTTAGCTACAGTCGGGCGGAAGGCCTCATTTCAAAAATATTTAGACGCGGGCATACATGTACTGACTGTACAGTACTGTCAACGCAAAAACATCAAAAAAATTAAAATAAGAAAATCCTGTAAATGATAAGTGAAGTGAATTATATTTATATAGCGCTTTTTCTCTAGTGACTCAAAGCGCTTTAAATAGTGAAACCCAATATCTAAGTTACATTCAAACCAGTGTGGGTGGCACTGGGAGCAGGTGGGTAAAGTGTCTTGCCCAAGGACACAACGGCAGTGACTAGGATGGCGGAAGCGGGAATCGAACCTGCAACCCTCAAGTTGCTGGCACGGCCGCTCTACCAACCGAGCTATATGATAAATCATATAGTGTAAACAAAAAAAATATATATAGATATAATGAACCATCCATTCATCCATCCATTTTCTACTGCTTGTCTCTTTCGGGGTGGCGGGGGGGGGTTGCTGGAGCCCATCTCAGCTGCATTCGGGCGGAAGGCGGCGCACACCCTGGACAAGTCGCCACCTAATCACAGGGCCAACACAGATTGACAACATTCACACTCAGGTTTAGATTTACCATTTAGGATTACAGTTAAGATTTAGATTTAACATTTCGGTTTAGATTTAACATTTAGCACTCACATTTAGATTTAAGATTCAAGTTCAAACATTTAGGTGAAGATTCAACATTTAGGTTTAGGTTTATATTCAACATTTAGTGCTCACATTTATAATGAACGAAAACACATAAAAATTTTTTTTTTTTTTTTTAAATCAGGTTCTACTACATCAGAGGTGTCAAAGTGGTTTTCACTGAGGGCCACATTGCAGTTATGTTTGGCCCCGGAGGGCCGCTTCTAGTGGTTAGAGCAGGGTAGGGAACCTATGGCTCTCGAGCCAGATGTGGCTCTTTGGATGACCGCATCTGGCTCTAAGAATTATCAGAACGTGGACTTTGGGGTTTGTTTTTCCGGAAGGTAAAGGGAAGTTGGCGCGGGCAAGACGTGAATGTAAGTACATATTTTATTTTAACACTAACAAACTGCAAAAAAACAAAAGGCGCGCACAATGGCGGAGAACAAACATGACTAATGAAAACAAAAACTAGCACAAAGGCAGAACTATGGAGTAAAGGAAAAACTCGAAAACTGTGACATCCATCCATCCATCCATTTTCTACCGCTTATTCCCTTTTTTGGGGTCGCGGGGGGCGCTGGCGCCTATCTCAGCTACAATCGGGCGGAAGGCGGGGTACACCTTGGACAAGTCGCCACCTCATCGCAGGGCCAACACAGATAGACAGACAACATTCACACTCACATTCACACACTAGGGCCAATTTAGTGTTGCCAATCAACCTATCCCCAGGTGCATGTCTTTGGAAGTGGGAGGAAGCCGGAGTACCCGGAGGGAACCCACGCATTCACGGGGAGAACATGCAAACTCCATAAAAACCAAAAACTTACGTGGCATGGGCAGGAGGGAAATTATGGACAGTATGAGTGACAGGCAGGGCATGGCATGAAGTAGAGGTAGCATGGCAGACGTGAGTAAGGGTAAAGACCCCACGCTGACTCCCTGGCAACTTTCGGTTTAAATAATAGACATGATTAGTGAAAACAGGTGTGCGAGTGCAAAACGCGAGACAGGTGCGTGACATGAGGACAGGTGAAAACTAACGGCTTGCTATGGTGACAAAACAAACTAAAGCGCACAAAGAGTCCAGAAACAAAACCGAACATGACTAAAACAAAACATGATCAAACAGACATGAAACAGATCAATCTTAGGTGACGTTGCTTAACACGATAAGTAATGGATATTTCCGCTGGTAATGACAGTGTTAAAAATAACGTTCAAAATATAAAACATTCTCATGCATTTTAATCCATCAATCCGTTTCTATCGCACCGGTTCAAGAAGTTGCAGTATTTTATTTATTATTGGTTACCTTCAGAATAACAATGTTATTAAAAAGAATAAGAGATGCACGCATTTAGTTGTTGTAATCAGGGAAAGTCCAAATAAAAGAGGAGGCGTAGAATTCTCTTGTCAGAGCGTGGACGACCCAGTACAAGGGTACAGGTCTACGTGTTTCCCCTCATTGAGCTAAATTGAATCCAATCCCTGTTTGATTCCTTGCTTCTTGTCTGTTTCATAAATGTCAACGGTGTTTGAACCTGACGGTTGTATTCAGTGTTCAAAATATTATATACGGTTCTCACGGAAATACATTTTAAAATATTGGACTTTACATGCCTCTAAAGCTGACCAACACGCCGGACTGTAGTCAGCCGGAGGCGTGTCTTAATGAAATTAAACAATGGATGTCCGCTAACTTTTTGCAACTTAATGCCAAAAAAACGGAAATGCTGATTATCGGTCCTGCTAGACACCGACCTCTATTTAATAATACAACTTTAACATTTGACAACCAAATAATAAAACAAGGTGACTCTGTAAAAAATCTGGGTATTATCTTCGACCCAACTCTCTCCTTTGAGGCACACATTAAAAGCGTTACTGAAACGGCCTTCTTTCATCTCCGTAATATCGCAAAAATTTGCTCCATTTTGTCCACTAAAGACGCCGAGATCATTATCCATGCGTTTGTTACGTCTCGTCTCGATTACTGTAACGTATTATTTTCGGGTCTCCCCATGTCTAGCATTAAAAGATTACAGTTGGTACAAAATGCGGCTGCTAGACTTTTGACAAGAACAAGAAAGTTTGATCACATTACGCCTGTACTGTATATACCTTTATATACATATATACATACATATATACCTATACTGTATATACCTTTATATACATATATACATACATATATACCTATACTGGCTCACCTGCACTGGCTTCCTGTGCACTTAAGATGTGACTTTAAGGTTTTACTACTTACGTATAAAATACTACACGGTCTAGCTCCAGCCTATCTTGCCGATTGTATTGTACCATATGTCCCGGCAAGAAATCTGCGTTCAAAAGACTCCGGCTTATTAGTGATTCCTAGAGCCCAAAAAAAGTCTGCGGGCTATAGAGCGTTTTCCGTTCGGGCTCCAGTACTCTGGAATGCCCTCCCGGTAACAGTTCGCGATGCCACCTCAGTAGAAGCATTTAAGTCTCATCTTAAAACTCATCTGTATACTCTAGCCTTTAAATAGACCTCCTTTTTAGACCAGTTGACCTGCCGCTTCTTTTCTTTCTCCTATGTCCCCCCCTCCCTTGTGGAGGGGGTCCGGTCCGATGACCATGGATGAAGTACTGACTGTCCAGAGTCGAGACCCAGGATGGACCGCTCGTCGGGACCCAGGATGGACCGCTCGCCTGTATCGGTTGGGGACATCTCTACGCTGCTGATCCGCTTGAGATGGTTTCCTGTGGACGGGACTCTCACTGCTGTCTTGGAGCCACTATGGATTGAACTTTCACAGTATCATGTTAGACCCGCTCGACATCCATTGCTTTCGGTCCCCTAGAAGGGGGGGGTTGCCCACATCTGAGGTCCTCTCCAAGGTTTCTCATAGTCAGCATTGTCACTGGGGTCCCACTGGATGTGAATTCTCCCTGCCCACTGGGTGTGAGTTTTCCTTGCCCTTTTGTGGGTTCTTCCGAGGATGTTGTAGTCGTAATGATTTGTGCAGTCCTTTGAGACATTTGTGATTTAGGGCTATATAAATAAACATTGATTGATTGATTGATTGATTGACTTTCAGGGCTCTCTCAGCCAAAAAGCTTCCCGACCCCTTGGTTAGAGTGTCCACCTTGAGATGGGTAGGTTGTGAGTTCAAACCCCGGCCGGGTCATACCAATGACTATAAAAATGGGAGCCATTATCTCCCTGCTTGGCACTCAGCATCAAGGGTTGGAATTGGGGGTTAAATCAGCAAAAATGGTTCCCGGGCGCGGACACCGCTGCTGCTCACTTCTCCCTCACCTCCCAGGGGGTGATCAAGGGTGATGAGTCAAATGGAGAGAATAATTTCCCCACAATCATTGGTATTTTTACTTTTTTAACAGTGAACACTATCATTACACTATTTTTTTTTATGCACTTTATCAATAGATTTTTTAAAGCTAAAATGTATAAACAATAAGGTAAGTTGCAATAATTTCCCCTCACAATGTAGTGTATATGTAGGGGCGGTTTAGCTCGGTTGGTAGAGTGGCCGTGCCAGCAACTTGAGGGTTGCAGGTTCGATTCCCGCTTCCGCCACCCTAGTCACTGCCGTTGTGTCATTGGGCAAGACACTTAACCCACCGCCTCTCAGTGCCACCCACACTGTTTTGAATGTAACTTAGATATTGGGTTTCACTATGTAAAGCGCTTTGAGTCACTAGAGAAAAAGCGCTATATAAATATAATTCACTTCACTTCACTATATTACTGGAAATGGGAAAACAATACTGCTGTTTTTATGGTAAAAAAAAAAGTGTTTATAAAGTTTTGCCAAGTTCGTCTACTTTTTTACGGCAAATCAAGAAGTGTAAATTTTTGGGTGTATTACTGTAAATGCCAAAACGGCACCACAGTTTATTACAGTAAAAAAAGGCAGATCGTTTGCAGAATTTTACCGCTAAATTTAAATGAGTTGTTTTTATTGTAATTTTTTTTTTAAAATACAATTTTACAGTAAAATTTTGGCACATGAGCTGCCAGGTTGTTGTTTTTTTTTACTGCATATCAACAAGTGTAGATTTTTGGGTGTATTACTGTAAATGCCAAAACGGCACCACAGTTTATTACAGTAGAAAAAGGCAGATCAGTTGCAGAAATTTACCGCAAACATTACATTAGTTGTTTTTACTGTAAATTTAAAAAAAATGCAATTTTACAGTAAAATTTTGGCACATGAGCTGCCAGTTTTTTTTTTTTTTTTACTGCATATCAACAAGTGTAGATTTTTGGGTGTATTACTGTAAATGCCAAAACGGCACCACAGTTTATTACAGTAAAAAAAGGCAGATCAGTTGCAGAATTTTACCGCAAAATTTACATTAGTTCTTTTTACTGTAAATTTAAAAAAAAAAAATGCAATTTTACATTAAAATTTTGGCACAGGAGTTGCCAGGTTGTTTTTTTTTTAATTTTTTTTTTTACCACAAATCAACAAGTGTAGATTTTTGGGTGTATTACTGTAAATGCCAAAACGGCACCACAGTTTATTACAGTAAAAAAAGGCAGATCAGCTGCAGAAATTTACCGCAAACATTACATTAGTTGTTTTTACTGTAAATTTAAAAAAAAATGCAATTTTACAGTAAAATTTTGGCACATGAGCTGCCAGGTTGTTGTTTTTTTTTACTGCATATCAACAAGTGTAGATTTTTGGGTGTATTACTGTAAATGCCAAAACGGCACCACAGTTTATTACAGTAAAAAAAGGCAGATCAGTTGCAGAATTTTACCGCAAAATTTACATCAGTTGTTTTTACTGTAAATTTAAAAAAAAAATGCAATTTTACATTAAAATTTTGGCACAGGAGCTGCCAGGTTGTTTTTTTTTTTTTTTACCACAAATCAACAAGTGTAGATTTTTGGGTGTATTACTGTAAATGCCAAAACGACACCACAGTTTATTACAGTAAAAAAAGGCAGATCAGTTGCAGAATTTTACCGCAAAATTTACATTAGTTCTTTTTACTGTAAATTTAAAAAAAAAAAATGCAATTTTACGAAAATTTTGGCACAGGAGTTGCCAGGTTGTTTTTTTTTTTAAATTTTTTTTTACCACAAATCAACAAGTGTAGATTTTTGGGTGTATTACTGTAAATGCCAAAACGGCACCACAGTTTATTACAGTAAAAAAAGGCAGATCAGTTGCAGAATTTTACCGCAAAATTTACATTAGTTCTTTTTACTGTAAATTTTAAAAAAAATAATGCAATTTTACATTAAAATTTTGGCACAGGAGTTGCCAGGTTGTTTTTTTTTTTACTGCATATCAACAAGTGTAGATTTTTGGGTGTATTACTGTAAATGCCAAAACGGCACCACAGTTTATTACAGTAAAAAAAGGCAGATCAGTTGCAGAATTTTACCGCAAAATTTACATTAGTTGTTTTTACTGTAAATTAAAAAAAAAATGCAATTTTACAGTAAAATTTTGGCACATCAGCTGCCAGTTTTTTGTTTTTTTTACTGCATATCAACAAGTGTAGATTTTTGGGTGTATTACTGTAAATGCCAAAACGGCACCACAGTTTATTACAGTAAAAAAAGGCAGATCAGCTGCAGAATTTTACCGCAAAATTTACATTAGTTGTTTTTACTGTAAATTTAAAAAAAAAAATGCCATTTTACAGTAATTTTTTTTGTTTTTTTTACCACAAATCAACAAGTGTAGATTTTTGGGTGTATTACTGTAAATGCCAAAACGGCCCCACAGTTTATTACGGTAAAAAAAGGCGGATCAGTTGCAGAATTTTACCGCAAAATTTACATTAGTTGTTTTTACTGTAAATTTTAAAAACAAATGCAATTTTACATTAAAATTTTGGCACAGGAGTTGCCAGGTTGTTTTTTTTTTTTTTTACCACAAATCAACAAGTGTAGATTTTTGGGTGTATTACTGTAAATGCCAAAACGGCACCACAGTTTATTACAGTAAAAAAAGGCAGATCAGTTGCAGAATTTTACCGCAAAATTTACATTTGTTGTTTTTACTGTAAATTAAAAAAAAATGCCATTTTACAGCAATTTTTTTTTTTTTTTTTTTTTACCACAAATCAACAAGTGTAGATTTTTGGGTGTATTACTGTAAATGCCAAAATGACACCACAGTTTATTACAGTAAAAAAAGGCGGATCAGTTGCAGAATTTTACCGCAAAATTTACATTAGTTGTTTTTACTGTAAATTTTAAAAACAAATGCAATTTTACATTAAAATTTTGGCACATGAGCTGCCAGGTTTTTTTTTTTTTTTTTTTTACCACAAATCAACAAGTGTAGATTTTTGGGTGTATTACTGTAAATGCCAAAACGGGACCACAGTTTATTACAGTAAAAAAAGGCAGATCAGTTGCAGAATTTTACCGCAAAATTTACATTAGTTGTTTTTACTGTAAATTTTAAAAACAAATGCAATTTTACATTAAAATTTTGGCACAGGAGCTGCCAGGTTTTTTTTTTTTTTTTTTTTACCACAAATCAACAAGTGTAGATTTTTGGGTGTATTACTGTAAATGCCAAAACGGGACCACAGTTTATTACAGTAAAAAAAGGCAGATCAGTTGCAGAATTTTACCGCAAAATTTACATTAGTTGTTTTTACTGTAAATTAAAAAAAAAAGCCATTTTACAGCAATTTTTTTTTTTTTTTTTAACCACAAATCAACAAGTGTAGATTTTTGGGTGTATTACTGTAAATGCCAAAATGACACCACAGTTTATTACAGTAAAAAAAGGCAGATCAGTTGCAGAATTTTACCGCAAAATTTACATTAGTTGTATTTACTATAAAAAATTTTTTAAAAATGCAATTTTATAGTAAAATTTTGGCACATGAGCTGCAAGGTTTTTTTTGTTTTTTTTACTGCATATCAACAAGTGTAGATTTTTGGGTGTATTACTGTAAATGCCAAAACGGCACCACAGTTTATTACAGTAAAAAAAGGCAGATCAGTTGCAGAATTTTACCGCAAAATTTACATTAGTTGTTTTTACTGTAAATTTAAAAAAAAAATGCCATTTTACAGTAATTTTTTTTGGTTTTTTTTACCACAAATCAACAAGTGTAGATTTTTGGGTGTATTACTGTAAATGCCAAAACGACACCACAGTTTATTACAGTAAAAAAAGGCAGATCAGTTGCAGAATTTTACCGCAAAATTTACATTAGTTGTTTTTACTGTAAATTTAAAAAAAAAATGCCATTTTACAGTAATTTTTTTTGTTTTTTTTTACCACAAATCAACAAGTGTAGATTTTTGGGTGTATTACTGTAAATGCCAAAACGGCACCACAGTTTATTAAGGTAAAAAAAGGCAGATCAGTTGCAGAAATTTACCGCAAACATTACATTAGTTGTTTTTACTGTAAATTAAAAAAAAATGCAATTTTACAGTAAAATTTTGGCACATGAGCTGCCAGTTTTTGTTTTTTTTACTGCATATCAACAAGTGTAGATTTTTGGGTGTATTACTGTAAATGCCAAAACGGCACCACAGTTTATTACAGTAAAAAAAGGCAGATCAGTTGCAGAATTTTACCGCAAAATTTACATTTGTTGTTTTTACTGTAAATTAAAAAAAAATGCCATTTTACAGCAATTTTTTTTTTTTTTTTTTTTACCACAAATCAACAAGTGTAGATTTTTGGGTGTATTACTGTAAATGCCAAAATGACACCACAGTTTATTACAGTAAAAAAAGGCGGATCAGTTGCAGAATTTTACCGCAAAATTTACATTAGTTGTTTTTACTGTAAATTTTAAAAACAAATGCAATTTTACATTAAAATTTTGGCACAGGAGCTGCCAGGTTTTTTTTTTTTTTTTTTTTACCACAAATCAACAAGTGTAGATTTTTGGGTGTATTACTGTAAATGCCAAAACGGGACCACAGTTTATTACAGTAAAAAAAGGCAGATCAGTTGCAGAATTTTACCGCAAAATTTACATTAGTTGTTTTTACTGTAAATTTAAAAAAAAAGCCATTTTACAGCAATTTTTTTTTTTTTTTTTACCACAAATCAACAAGTGTAGATTTTTGGGTGTATTACTGTAAATGCCAAAATGACACCACAGTTTATTACAGTAAAAAAAGGCAGATCAGTTGCAGAATTTTACCGCAAAATTTACATTAGTTGTATTTACTATAAAAAAAAATTTAAAAATGCAATTTTATAGTAAAATTTTGGCACATGAGCTGCAAGGTTTTTTTTGTTTTTTTTACTGCATATCAACAAGTGTAGATTTTTGGGTGTATTACTGTAAATGCCAAAACGGCACCACAGTTTGTTACAGTAAAAAAAGGCAGATCAGTTGCAGAATTTTACAGCAAGATTTACATTAGTTGTTTTTACTGTAAATTTAAACAAAAAATGCAATTTTACAGTAAAATTTTGGCAAATGAGCTGCCAGGTTGTTTTTTGTTTGTTTGTTTTTTTAACCGCAAAACAACAAGTGTATATTTTTGGGTGTATTACTGTAAATGCCAAAACGACACCACATTTTATTACAGTAAAAAAAGGCAGATCAGTTGCAGAATTTTACCGCAAAATTTACATTAGTTGTTTTTACTGTAAATTAAAAAAATAAATGCAATTTTACAGTAAAATTTTGGCAAATGAGCTGCCAGGTTGTTTTTTGTTTGTTTGTTTTTTTAACCGCAAAACAACAAGTGTATATTTTTGGGTGTATTACTGTAAATGCCAAAACGACACCACAGTTTATTACAGTAAAAAAAGGCAGATCAGTTGCAGAATTTTACCGCAAACATTACATTAGTTGTTTTTACTGTAAATTTAAAAAAAAAAAAATTCAATTTTACGGTAATTTTTTTTTTTTTTACAGCCAATCAACAAGTGTAGATTTTTGGGTGTATTACTGTAAATGCCAAAGCGGCACCACAGATTACTACAGTAAAACAAAAATTACTGTTTTTTCCATTTAGAGAAAAATGCTGTAAAAAGCACAGTAAATTTCACAATTTGACCATGAAATCTATTGCTACTTTTACATTGCACATTGTGATGGCTAACTTGCTTTGGAATCATTATTATTAGTATTTATTTCTACTTAAAAAATGGTTTGAATGTTTTATCATATATTTTTGCATCCTTAGACAATATTTAAGCTCACATAATTTGCGACTACAGATATGTTTTTGTAAACAGTTATTAAGCAGTGGCACAAACATTCATGTCATTTCCAAAACAAAAAGTGCAAGATTGTCAGAGACATTTTAAAACAAGCTATGAGTGCACTTTTGTGCATGATGTCACTAAGATGACATATCAAAACATCACTCAATTAAAGTGCACTTTTTGTACAGAACGCCACTACAAGAGTTTAAAACAAATAAAGTGTACTTTTGTGCATGATGTCACTAAGATGACATATCAAAACATCACTCAATTAAAGTGCACTTTTTGTACAGAACGCCACTATAAGAGTTTAAAACAAATAAAGTGCACTTTTGTGCATGATGTCACTAAGATGACATATCAAAACAACACTTAATTAAAGTGCACTTTTTGTACAAAACGCCACTACAAGAGTGTAAAACAAATAAAGTGCACTTTTGTGCATGATGTCACTAAGATGACAGATCAAAACAACACTCAATTAAAGTGCACTTTTTGTACAGAACGCCACTACAAGAGTTTAAAACAAATAAAGTGTACTTTTGTGCATGATGTCACACAAGATATTTCAATAAGTGTCACATAAAAATGAGCTGCATAATAGGAAATCTGTCACGATCTGGTTGGGGCTTACTACAGTTCGTTCTCCCGGGATGCAAAACTGACAACTCCGGATGAAAGCACGCAGCTAGGAGATGATTTATTCCTCATAAACCATAACTGTACATACAAACAGACAAAAACAAAACAAAGGGAAGCGTGCCGGTCGCACGGGAAGCTAAGGTAACTTACTTAGCACAGGAATCGAGAACTGGGACAGCAGAATACCAACTAACTGTGGTGAATGCAAACAATGAATCCACAACCAGTGAGCGGAAAAGGCAGGCTTAAATAGAGTCTGTAATAAACAACAGGTGAGCGTCCCGAACGCAAGAGGCGGGTGAAAATCATAAGTAACCATGGTGACTAAACTCAGGAGGTGCACAAAGGAGTCCAAAACAAACAGAAAACACAAAACATGACCAGGGATCATGACAAAATTAAATAGTGTATGTCCTTCACTATGTGGTAAGTTCCTGCGGACGTTATCTCCTTCTGTTGTTGACTATTTGTTTCATACGGTGTTAATCTGGCCATTTTTTTGGTGTGGAACCGTACGGACATGTTGACATGCGGAGTTTCAAGCACTCTTCATTTTCTAGCGGGTGACTTTTCAAATGATGCTACATTTTAGCAGTAATGCTACTTTTTGTAGCAACGCTTTTGCCCCACGCTTGAAACATTACGCTTGTCTGTTCAACATCTTGGACCTAGTGGTATCTGTGAGCTCCCCCCCTGTTGACTTTGGACCTTCGCCTTTGCATGTTAAGACCATGGTCACCGACCCGGGCTTTGGTATTGACAGTGATTTTAGATTGGAGAGTGGTGAAAGCCAGCTTTTATTATTTACGTCAGCTGGCCAAGGTTAAAAACCTTCTTTCTCTGCAACAGTTTGAGACAGTAATCCGTGCCTTTATCACATCTTGGCTGGATTACTGTAACTCTTTGTATTTTGGAATTAGTCAATCTTTTCTCTCAGGTCTGCAGCTGGCCCAAAATGCAGCTGCCCGACTTTTAACCAACACTGGCTGCCTGTGTCTTTTACACTCCATTTTAAAACCATTTTACTGTATTTTTCGGATTATAAATCGCACTTGCCGAAAATAAATAATAATGAAGGAAAAAAAATATATGTACATCGCACTGGAGTATAAATCTCATTTTTGAGGGAAATGTATTTGATAAAAACCAACACCAAGAATAGACATTTGAAAGGCAATTTAAAATAAATAAAGAATAGTGAACAACAGGCTGAATAAGTGTACGTTATATGAGGCATAAATAACCAACTGAGAAGGTTCCTGCTATGTTAAAGGGGAACATTATCACCAAACCTATGCAAGCGTCAATATATACCTTGATGTTGCAGAAAAAAGACCATGTATTTTTTTAACCGATTTCCGAACTCTAAATGGGTGAATTTTGGCAAATTAAACGCCTTTCTGTTCATCGGTCTTTTAGCGGTGACATCACCGAGGTAACACACCCGCCAGATTCATTTTCACATTACAAACACCGGGATTCATTACACATCAACTGAAATATTGCAAGCCTTTTATTATTTTGATATTGCTGATTATGGCATACAGCTTAAGAAAACTCCAAAATCCTATCTCAAAAATGTTTAATATTTCCTTAGACCAAGTAGAAAAACATATACAACAGCAAAACAAAATCAAACTAAATATTTATTGTGTACTTGTAAACGTTCCCCGATCTGTATACTGCCATGGTCGTATGAAATGAAAAGTATCCTGTTGCCTTGACAACAGAGTTCAACCCGGTCCAGCAGCCCTTGCTGAATGAGAAGGTGCTGAGGGACAAGAGGAAGAAACTACGTGAGACCTTTGAACGTATTGTCCGCCTGTATGAGAGAGAGAATCCTGAGACCTACAAGGATCTGCGCAAGCTGGAACTGGACTACGAGTCGAAGTGGGGTCAGCTGGCGCTCTATTTTGATTCAGTCAAGGTTTGTATGTCTTCTTCATTTTGACAGCTTGTAAGAAATGTACCATTAAAGGGGAACATTATCACCAGACCTATGTAAGCGTCAATATATACCTTGATGGTGCAGAAAAAAGACCATGTATATTTTTTAACCGATTTCCGAACTCTAAATGGGTGAATTTTGGCAAATTAAACGCCTTTTTGTTTATCGGTCTTTTAGCGATGACGACAGAACGTGACGTCACCGAGGTAATACAGCCGCCATTTTCATTTTCACATTACAAACACCGGGTCTCAGCTCTGTTATTTTCCGTTTTTTCGAGTATTTTTTGGAACCTTGGAGACATCATGCCTGGTCGGTGTGTTGTCGGAGGGTGTAACAACACTAACAGGGAGGGATTCAAGTTGCACCACTGGCAAGAAATCTGCCGCCAGACCCCCATTGAATGTACCGGAGTGTCTTCACATTTGACCGGCGATGCTAAGACAGACATGGCACAGAGATGTATGGATAACCTGCAGATGCATTTGCAACGATTAAGTCAACGAAATCACAAAGGTGAGTTTTGTTGATGTTGTTGACTTATGTGCTAATCAGACATATTTGGTCACGGCCTGACTGCCAGCTAATCGATGCCAACATGCTACGCCAATTGATGCTAACATGCTATTTAAGCTAGCTGTATGTACATTTGAAACTAGATACCCACATTTAATGCGGAACAAACACTTACCAATCGACGGATTTAAGTTGCTCCAGTGTCACAAGATGCGAAAGTCCTGATTGTTTGGTCCGCACATTTTACCGACGATGCTAATAAGGCAGCCATGCTATGGGCCACTTCATTAGGTACACCCACGCTATGGCCGAATAGCGTCAATAGCTATTCGCTCAATAGCTTCAATTTCTTCTTCAATTTCGTTTTCGCTATCTGCCTCCATACTCCGACCATCTGTTTCAATACATGCGTAATCTGTTGAATCGCTTAAGCCGCTGAAATCCGAGTCTGAATCCGAGCTAATGTCGCTATATCTTGCTGTGGTAACCGCCATGTTGTTTGTATTGGCAGCACTGTATGACGTCACAGGGAAATGGACAGTCGAATCGCAAATAGCGAAAATCAAGAACTTTAAAGCTTTTTTTAGGGATATTCTGGGACCAGTAAAATTTGGAAAAAAACTTTGAAAAATAAAACAAGCCACTGAGAACTGATTTTTATTGTTTTTAACCCTTTTGAAATTGTGATAATGTTCCCCTTTAACCTAACATATTATGGTAAGAGTCATTCAAATAACTACAACATCTAGAACATGCCATATATAACTTTACCAAACAATCTGTCACTCCTAATCCATAAAAATCCCATGAAATCTTCTTCCTCGATGTGGCTTCTAAACAACTCTGCCAACTCCAAAGGTATGCGCCGCTTCCTCTTGTCGTTTTCTGCTGCATATTTCACTACGTCCAGCTTGTAATCTGCAGTACATGATTTCCTTTTCGGTGCCATTTTTGTTCAGCCCTTCTCAGTTTTTATAAGTTACCGCCAACGTTGAAATGATCCATTTTAATATAGCATATAGCAGTTAGCATCCCATCACCCACAATGCACTTCTGCCATGACCCTCCCCCGCTGAATTCTTATTGGTTGACGTGTGTGTGACGATTGCTGACATTTTCTTCGTCTCTTCCGCGAATGAGATAAATATTTGATATTTTACGGTAATGTGTTAATAATTCCGCACATAAGTCGCTCCGGAGTATAAGTCGCACCCCCCGGCCAAACTGTGAAAAAAACTGCGACTTATAGTCGGAAAAATACGGTACTCGTTTTTAAATCCTTACATGGTGTTGCCCCACTTTACCTCTCTGAGCTGCTCCACCTCCAGAGGTGGGTAGTAACGCGCTACATTTACTCCGTTACATCTACTTGAGTAACTTTTGGGATAAATTGTACTTCTAAGAGTAGTTTTAATGCAACATAATTTTACTTTTACTTTTACTTGAGTATATTTATAGAGAAGAAACACTAGTTTTACTCCGCTCCATTCATGTACATTCAGCTCGCTACTCGCTACTTTTTTTTATCGATCTATTAATGTTTGTTTTGGTTTTTCAAAGTAGGAACTACGCATGCCTGCGTTTCACCAATCACATGCAGTCACTGGTGACGTTGGACCAATCAAACAGAGCCAGGCGGTCACATGACCGTCACACGTCGAATCTGACTTAAAAAAGTTGAAAAACTTATTGGGGTGTTACCATTTAGTGGTCAAATGTTCAAAATATGTACTGTACTGTGCAATCTACTAATACAAGTTTCAATCGATCAATCAAAAGTGTAGAGGAAAAAAGACAGTTTTTATTTCAACCGTACTTCCCGTCAAAAGCCTAAAGACTGATCGCACAGTTCCTGTCTTCACAATAAAAGCGCCGCTCCATCGCGCCTGCGGTAACAAAATAAGAGTCTCCGAAAGCCAGCGCTAACAAGCCAGCAAGCTACGGAGTTTGCCGCCAATGTATTTCTTGTAAAGTGTCTAAAAACGAATATGGAAGCTGGACAAATAAGATGCCAAAAACCAACGACTTTCATGTGGTATTAGACAGAAAAGAGGAACTTTTTTTCTCCTCCATTTGAAAACGTGGACGTCTGATTCCAATCAATGCAAGTCATCAGAATCAGGTAATACACCAACTTATATTCTTGTCTTCATGAAAGATAGGAATCTATATGTTAAACATGCATGTATATTCATTAAAACACATTTAACATGTCAACAAAAACGGCAAAATAAATAAATATAAATTATATACTGTATATATATATATATATATATATATATATATATATATATATATATATATATCCATCCTTTCATCCATTTCCTACTGCTTATTCCCCTTTGAGGTCGCGGGGGGCGCAGGCACCTATCTCAGCTACAATCGGGCGGAAGGCGGGGTACACCCTGGACATATTAATATATATGATATGTGTGTGTATGTATATATGAGGTAAATCACCTCAACTAGGTCATTTATTAAATAATTGATTGACGTTGAAAAACTTATTGGGATGTTACCATTAAGTGGTCATTTGTACGGAATATGTACTGTACTGTGCAATCTACTATAAAAGCTTCAGTCAATCAATGAATGAATGCCTACTGAGGCTATGGTGCTGTTAAGTTATTGTGGCTCAATTTGCCTTTTTTTATTTTAATGTATTATTATTTAATATATATTATTGTTTTAGTTTCTTAAGAGATATTCCTGGCTCTGAATTTGCTCATTGCTCTTTTTATGTTTTTGTGCATTATTTGTTGCCGTAATCAGGTTACTCATCAGTTACTCAGTACTTGAGTAGTTTTTTCACAACATACTTTTTACTTTTACTCAAGTAAATATTTGGGTGACTACTCCTTACTTTTACTTGAGTAATACATCTCTAAAGTAACAGTACTCTTATTTGAGTACAGTTTTTGGCTACTCTACCCACCTCTGTCCAAGCCCCCACCCGCTCCCTCAGGTCAGCTGGTCCTGGACGTACCAAATCAAAGCGCAGGCTCAGAGGGGACAAGAACCTACTCTGGAACCATCTCCCTCTCCATGTGAGACAGGCCCCGTCTTTGGCTACTTTTAAGACCCTTCTTAAAACCCATTTTTATTCACTGGCTTTTAACCCCGCATGAGACTTTAAACTGGTTTTAACTTTTTAACTGCATTTTATCCAACAAATTGTTCTTACGGTAATTTGTATTTGCTAGTTCAATGTGTATTTGACTTCTGTTTTACATGTTATTTTTTTTAGTCTGTCCTTTACCTGTATTTCTTTGTGATGTACAGCCCTTTGTTCTTCAACTCTGCTTGTTTTTAAAGCGCTTTATAAATAAAGTTGGTATGGTATGGTATCTTCCAACTTTCAACCATGGACCCCCTGCTGTTTTTCTTGGGAATTAATTCTTCCTTCATTTGTTGCCAGATTGGCACCTTCTTTCTCTCGTATTACCACTTGCACGGCTCCGCTAGCATCACAGCTAATGTTACCCATGCTGCTACCTCTCTGCTCGGCGAGGGCGTATACGTATGTGATGTATGACGTGAAAAAATGTGACGTGTGTAAGAAGGTGCGCTTGTTTTACGTCTTTGTGAGAAGGAGAGACAAGAAAGAGTAAGAAGAGCCTGTAGTGTAATGCCAGCAGCTAAAAGCAACTGCGTGAGAAGGTATACTCCAATATCACCATATTGTCATTTTCTGTATCGTACAGAGACACACCCGCGATATATCTACAAACACCGTTTCCATATGAGTTGGGAAATTGTGTTAGATGTAAATATAAACAGAATACAATGATTTGCAAATCCTTTTCAACCCATATTCAATTGAATATGCTACAAAGACAACATATTTGATGTTAACATAAACATAAACATTTTTTTTTAGCAAATAATAATTAACTTTAGAATTTGATTCCAGCAACACGTGACAAAGAAGTTGGGAAAGGTGGCAATAAATACTGATAAAGTTGAGGAATGCTCATCAAACACTTATTTGGAACATCCCACAGGTGTGCAGGCTAATTGGGAACAGGTGGGTGCCATGATTGGCTATAAAAACAGCTTCCCGAAAACTGCTTAGTCTTTCACAAGAAAGGATGGAGCGAGGTACAACCCTTTGTCCACAACTGCGTGAGCAAATAGTCAAACAGTTTAAGAACAACGTTTCTCAAAGTGCAATTGCAAGAAATTTAGGGATTTCAACATCTACGCTCCATAATATCATCAAAAGGTTCAGAGAATCTGGAGAAATCACTCCACGTAAGCGGCATGGCCGGAAACCAACATTGAATGACCGTGACCTTCCATCCCTCAGACGGCACTGTATCAAAAATCGAAATCAATCTCTAAAGGATATCACCACATGGGCTCAGGAACACTTCAGAAAACCACTGTCACTAAATACAGTTTGTCGCTACATCTGTAAGCGCAAGTTAAAGCTCTACCATGCAAGTTAAAGCTCTACTATCAACAACATCCAGAAATGCCGCCGGCTTTTCTGGGCCTGAGATCATCTAAGGTGGACTGATGCAAAGGGGAAAAGTGTTTCTTGGTCTTACGAGTCGACATTTCAAATTGTTTTTGGAAATATTCATCATCGTGTCATCCGGACTAAAGGGTAAGCGAACCATCCAGACTGTTATCGATGCAAAGTGTAAAAGCCAGCATGTGTGATGGTATGGGGGTGCATTAGTGCCCAAGGCATGGGTAACTTACACATCTGTGAAGGCACCATTAATGCTGAAAGGTACATACAGGTTTTGGAACAACATATGCTGCCATCTAAGCGCCGTCTTTTTAATGGACGCCCCTGCTTATTTCAGCAAGACAATGCCAAGCCACATTCAGCACGTGTTACAACAGCGTGTCTTCGTAAAAAAAGAGCGCGGGTACTCTCCATGATTGGCAAATCATTGTATTCCGTTTATATCTACAAACCCCATTTCCATATGAGTTGGGAAATTGTGTTAGATGTAAATATAAACGGAATACAATGATTTGCAAATCCTTTTCAACACATGTTCAATTGAATGCACTACAAACACAAGATATTTGATTGTCAAAGTCATAAACTTTATTTTTTTTGGCAAATAATAATTAACTTAGAATAACATGGCTGCAACACGTGCCCAAGTAGTTGGGAAAGGGCATGTTCACCACTGTGTTACATCACCTTTTCTTTTAACAACACTCAATAAACGTTTGGGAACTGAGGAAACTAATTGTTGAAGCTTTGAAAGTGGAATTCTTTCCCATTCTTGTTTTATGGAGAGCTTCAGTCCTTCAACAGTCCGGGTCTCCACTGTCGTATTTTACGCTTCATAATGCGCCACACATTTTCCATGGGGGACAGGTCTGGACTGCAGGCGGGCCAGGAATGTACCTGCACTCTTTTTTTTTTACGAAGCCACGCTGTTGTAACACTTGTCTTGCTGAAATAAGCAGGGGCGTCCATGATAACATTGCTTGGATGACAACATATGTTGCTACAAAACCTGTGTGGACCATTCAGCATTAATGGTGCCTTCACAAATGTGTAAGTTACCCATGCTTTGGGCACTAATACACCCCCATACCATCACACATGCTGGCTTTTCAACTTTGCGCCTTTAACAATCCGAATGGTTATTTTACGCTTTGTTCCAGAGGACACCACGTCCTCGGTTTCCAAATATAATTTGAAATGTGGACTCGTCAGACCACAGAACACCTTTCCACATTGCATCAGTCAATAAGTGAGCGGCGTTTCAGGATATTGTTGATAAATGGGTTTGGCTTTGCATAGTAGAGTTTCAACTTGCACTTACAGATGTAGCAACCAACTGTAGTTACTGACAGTGGTTTTCGGTAGTCTTCCTGAGCCCATGTGGTGATATCCTTTACGCAATGATGTGGCTTTTTGATGCAGTACCGCCTGAGGGATCCAAGGTCACGGGCATTTAATGTTGGTTTTCGGCCTTGCTGCTTACACGCAGTGATTTCTCCAGATTCTCTGAACCTTTTTGATGGAGAAAGTTGAGGAATCCTCCTCAAAGATGAACTCAGTCCCAGCAAAGTGTTTCTGGGTGTTGTTGAAAAATGGCTGTGGCTTTGCATAGTAGTGTCACAGTCAGTCTGTCTGTTTTTCTCTGTGTGTCTTTGGGAGAGTGGGCGTGTTTTGGGCGTAGGCTTGGCTCCAGCTCTCAGCCTGACACAGCTGATCCCAGCACCCTAACCACTCACCTGCAGCCTACAAATGTTTGGACTCCACTCGGCGCGATTGCCAGATCGTTTCACCTTGCTACATGTGTTCCCTACTTGCCGTGTGTGCCTGCCTCAGCCTGCTCGCCTCGGCCTGCTAGCCACATCCTGCTAGCCTCAGCCTGATAGCCTCAGTGTGCTCTCCTGGACTGCAAAGACTAGGAATACAAGCTGCCTCCTTTTCCCTCAGGTTTTATTAATAATAACCCTTGAACACTATTTCAGCTTGTCTTTACTGCATTTGGGTCCACCCACTTTACCCACCCGTGACAAGTAAGAGTTTGAACTTGCACTTACAGATGTAGCGACCAACTGTAGTTACTGACAGTGGTTTTATGAAGTGTTCCGGAGCCCATGTGGTGATATCCTTTACACACCGATGTCGGTTTTTGATTCAGTACCGCCTGAGGGATCAAAACTTTGTAATATCATCGCTTAAGTGAAGCGATTTATCCACATTCTCTGAACTTTTTGATGATTTTACGGAGCGTAGATGGTAAAATCCCTAAATTCCTTGCAATAGCTCGTTGAGAAATGTTGTTCTAAAACTGTTCGACAATTTGCTGACAAAGTGGTGACCCTCGCCCCATCCTTGTTCGTGACTTACTTAGCATTTTTTGGGAAGCTGCTTTTATAGCCAATCATGGCACCCACCTGTTCCCAAATAGCCTGCACACCTGTGGGATGTTCCAAATAAGTGTTTGATGAGCATTCCTCAACTTCATCAGCATTTATTGCCACCTTTCCCAACTTCTTTGTCACGTGTTGCTGGCATCAAATTCTAAAGTTAATGATTATTTGCAAAAAAAAAACATGTTTATGAGTTTGAACATCAAATATGTTGTCTTTGTTGCATATTCAACTGAATATGGGTTGAAAATGATTTGCAAATCATTGTATTCTGTTTATATTTACATCTAACACAATTTCCCAACTCATATGGAAACGGGGTTTGTATGTATATCCCTATATGGCTCAGCCCTAGGGTGTACAACACAGAGGTCACTTAAAGTGGGTATTTAATGGAAGGATAAAGGAGGGAAGAGTACTCACCGTAGCCCTCGGGGAGGTCCGGAGGCGTGTGCAGGTGAGTCCTGCTCATGTAGTTGCGGTGCCTCTGGGAGCGAACGCGCCGCTCCTGCACCCGCTGCTCGCCGTCGCCGGGGGGCAGCGCCATGATGGGCGTGGCCCCGTTGGCGCTCACGGGAGTGTTCTCGTCCACGATGCAGCTCAGCGGCCGCCCGGGGCTGGAGTACTCCGACGCAGGCCTGGAGGGCCACAATCGGGGGGGGGTGAGTGACAAAGTCATAGTTGGGTGTCTTCTGAGGGACTCACCTAGTTGGCCGGTCCCACTGCGTGGTGCGTGTGATGTGGTTCAAGTACTGGATTCGACCGGACGCGGTTCTCCTCTCCTCCCAGCTGGCAGCGGAAACATAGCGGACATGGTTAGGGCGGCCACGGAACAATCCAGTGGCATTCTGGCTGAAACTCCATATTTCTTATGCATTTATTCAGGTCCAAATATCACAGATTACACCGACGATTAATGCCTGAGACCGGTACCTTAACATGCTGCGCACTGCAAAAACTGGAATCTAAGTAGAATAGAATAGAATAAAATATATCTTTATTGTAATTGTACAACAACATTGTAAGCAAAACTAATTTAGTGCAAATTCAAAACACATAAAAATACATAATGTATATGTCCCGGCAAGAAATCTGCCTTCAAAAGACTCCGGCGTTATTAGTGATTCCTACAGCCCAAAAAAAGTCTGCGGGCTATAGAGCGTTTTCCGTTCGGGCTCCGGTACTCTGGAATGCCCTCCCGGTAGTGAATTGAAGTGAATTATATTTATATAGCGCTTTTCTCTAGTGACTCAAAGCGCTTTACATAGTGAAAACCAATATCTAAGTTACATTTAAACCAGTGTGGGTGGCACTGGGAGCAGGTGGGTAAAGTGTCTTGCCCAAGGACACAACGGCAGTGACTAGAATGGCGGAAGCGGGAATCGAACCTGCAACCCTCAAGTGGCTGGCACGGCCACTCTACCAACCGAGCTATGCCTCGGTAACAGTTCGAGATGCTACCTCAGTAGAAGCATTTAAGTCTCACCTTAAAACTCATCTGTATACTCTAGCCTTTAAATAGACCTCCTTTTTAGACCAGTTGATCTGCCGCTTTTCTTTTTCTCCTATGTCCCCCCCTCCCTTGTGGAGGGGGTCCGGTCCGATGACCATGGATGAACTCCATCCAGAGTCGAGACCCAGGATGGACCGCTCGCCTGTGTATAGGTTGGGGACATCTCTACGCTGCTGATCCGCCTCCGCTTGGGATGGTTTCCTGTGGACGGGACTCTCGCTGCTGTCTTGGATCCGCTTGGAACTGAACTCTCGTGGCTGTGTTGGAGCCACTATGGATTGAACTTTCACAGTATCATGTTAGACCCGCTCGACATCCATTGCTTTCGGTCCCCTAGAGGGGGGGGGGATGCCCACATCTGAGGTCCTCTCCAAGGTTTCTCATAGTCAGCATTGTCACTGGCGTCCCACTGGATGTGAATTCTCCCTGCCCACTGGGTGTGAGTTTTCCTTGCCCTTTTGTGGGTTCTTCCGAGGATGTTGTAGTCGTAATGGTTTGTGCAGTCCTTTGAGACATTTGTGATTTGGGGCTATATAAATAAACATTGATTGATTGATATATATGTGTGTGTATATATATATATATATATATATATATATATATATATATATACACATATATATCCACACACCCAATATATACAGTGGTGGAATGAACACATTATTACGACTCATTTTGTTGCGATGCATTAAACCAGAGGTGTCCAAAGTGCGGCCCGCCGCTAATTGTTTACCGGGCCGTCACACATTCTGGAACTGCTATTGCAAAAATAAAAAAGAACATTAAAAATATTAGAATGAGGTGAAATCTATCGAGAAAAAGTTGCAATGTTGACACAAAGCTGCCAGGTAGGCTGTTTTGTTCTTACTTTTGTCTTTCTTTATTTTTGATTTTTTTGCCATTGTTAAAAAATGTTTTAAAAAAAAATCCATGTTATAATGAATTATTTTCAAAGCTCCAATTAGTTCAAATATTTCATTTTAAAATGTTTTATGTGGTAAATATGTCATATATTGTGCAGTTGCCATATAAAAACTAAGTTTTCTTTGACAAAAAGAGCATAAAACAAACAAAATAATAGTTTAAACGTAAAATTGACAGATATATCTGAAGTTGATCACGTAACTTAAGTGTTGATAGTTTAAAAAAACAGAAACTAATAAAAATGTATCACTTTCTGAGTGGGGCACCTTTTGGATTCCAAATATATTTAGTGGTATTTTATTTATCTTTTCACTGTGATTACTCAAAAATATAAAATAATTAAAATCAATGGCGTCCTGCATTATTGATCTTTTAGGGCTCAAATTACTAAATTCTGCATATTTCAGTTTTACTATGAAAAACAAAGTTGTTTTTGACAGAAATGCCATAAAACCTTTTTAAGTTGATATAGAGATTTACTGTAAGCGTCAAATAAAAAATAATAATAAAAATTTGACTTATTTTTAACACTTTATTAACTGAGACCCGTTATGGTCTCCGGGACCCCTAAAGGGAAAATACATTTTAAAACTATAAATATTTCGTTATGGTTTGAAAATGAAAAATATCAAAACGGCCCCCGCATGCTTGAATTTTTCCGTGTGCGGCCCTCAGTGGAAAAAGTTTGGACACCCCTGCGTTAAACAATGTAACAAGGTTATCCAAAATAAATCAACTCAAGTTATGGAAAAAATAAATGCCAACATGGCACTGCCGTATTTATTATTGAAGTCACAAAGCGCATTATTTTTTTTAACATGCCTCAAAAACAGCAGCTTGGAATTTGGGACATGCTCTCCCTGAGAGAGCATGAGGAGGTTGAGGTGGGTGGAGTTGAGTTGGGGGGTAGGGGATAGAGGGGGGGATTAGAGATGTCCGATAATGGCTTTTTTGCCGATATCCGATATTGTCCAACTCTTAATTACCGATTCCGATATCAACTGATACCAATATATACAGTGGTGGAATGAACACATTATTACGACTCATTTTGTTGCGATGCATTAAACCAGAGGTGTCCAAAGTGCGGCCCGCCGCTAATTGTTTACCGGGCCGTCACACATTCTGGAACTGCTATTGCAAAAATAAAAAAGAACATTAAAAATATTAGAATGAGGTGAAATCTATCGAGAAAAAGTTGCAATGTTGACACAAAGCTGCCATGCATGCTGTTTTTTTTTTTCTTTTGTCTTTCTTTATTTTTGATTTTTTTGCCATTGTTAAAGAAAATTTTTTTTTTTAAATCCATGTTAGAATTAATTATTTTCAAAGCCCCAATTATTTAAAATATTTCATTTCAAAGAACGATGAAATTGGAGCAGATCCCCTAAGGTGCATACACAACCATTTGGTAGTATAAATAGTAATAAAAAAATATAAAAAAGAAGATATGTATCTATATATATATATATATAATTTTTGCAACTTATATGTACATATGTATATATAATTTTTTGCAACTTAACGCCAAAAAAACGGAAATGCTGATTATCGGTCCTGCTAGACACTGACCTCTATTTAATAATACAACTTTAACATTTGACAACCAAATAATAAAACAAGGTGACTCGGTAAAGAATCTGGGTATTATCTTCGACCCAACTCTCTCCTTTGAGTCACACATTAAAAGCGTTACTAAAACGTAATATCGCAAAAATTCGCTCCATTTTGTCCACTAAAGACATCGAGATCATTATCCATGCGTTTGTTACGCCTCATCTCGATTACTGTAACGTATTATTTTGGGGTCTCCCCATGTCTAGCATTAAAAGATTACAGTTGGTACAAAATGCGGCTGCTAGACTTTTGACAAGAACAAGAAAGTTTGATCACCTTACGCCAATACTGTATATACCTTTATATACATATATACGTACATATATAACTATACTGTATATACCTTTATATACATATATACATACATATATACCTATACTGGCTCATCTGCACTGGCTTCCTGTGCACTTAAGATGTCCGATAATGTCTTTTTTGCCGATATCCCATATTCCGATATTGTCCAACTCTTAATTACCGATTCCGATATCGACTGATACCAATATATACAGTGGTGGAATGAACACATTATTATGCCTCATTTTTGTTGTGACGCCCCGCTGGAGGTGTCCGCACCAGGAAAAAGACCCCCCGAACAGACTCACCCATATGGAAGATCATTGTTAATTTTTCTGAGTTCAAGTAAAATACCCCTAATTTTTGTTTAGTTTTTTCTTGTTTTTGAACCCTGACATTTTGCAGTGTACTTCTCTCCATTGTATGCGAGTGCTTCTACAGCATGAACACAAATGGTGTATTCCTACAGAATTTGGCAAGACACAAACCCACTGCAAGCATGGCCAGCTCTACGCAGGGGCAAGAGGGGGTAGAGCCCCCTTAAATAAATGTCTCAAATCAAAATTTGAGAAAGTAAATTTTAATAAACTCACAAAATTACTACATTACAAGTTGACAAAAGTATTGCACTAGCGGAAAAATCCGCCGAAAAAGGGACACACACGATATAGTAGTGTCGGCTTCCCTCTCATCCCTCTCTCCGCTGTGCATGTATTCAACATTCCACAGGCTGCGCAGCAGACACACACCCGCACACACCCCTCAGCCCTCAGTAAACATCCAATCACTGTTGCAGTATGAAAGTAAAAGAAAAGGAAAAGTTGTCTACATTTATCATATACTTGTTAGGATGGGTGTATTTGTGTAGTCTTATCTGTCATAAACATGTTCATCGTCGCGGACTTTCGGTGCTACGGAGTTCCTTTTTTTTTTTTTTTTTTTTTTTTTTTTACAACTTGACGAGAGCAGTGACAGCGGAGGCTCTGAGCAGCAGTGGTTTGGAAGGCAGAGAGCCTCCACTGTCCCTGTAACAAGCTACAAGTCATTTATGATGCTGTTAAAGTACGGTAAAAATGAAACATAAGGTATATATCCTGCTTAGCAGTCCTCCTCTGCTGTCCTCTGTTCAGAGCGGAGTCCCTAGCAACGGCCCGTTTTACTTAGCAACGGTCTGGCAATCGACTGCTGGAATTCTTTTTCTGTAGTTTTTCTTGTAAGTCTACATAGTCAACCTTTAATGTTTCAATCTACATTTTGTAATAAACAAATTATAAGTTTCATTTGATATGACCAAGACACCTAAAAACAAAAACACAGCCGTTTTCATCAATTTACAAGCAGGTGGGCAACACACATACATTGGAGTGAATGCATTTTGTGCCCAAATGAGTGCCCACGTTCTGTTTTATAAATTAGTTTGAGATTCTTTTGTATCATTATTCATCAGACTACCTTTCAGTTTTGTAAATATTGACTGTAGTGTGTGAAGTCCTACTTTGGGTCAAAATGTATTTGAAAGTTAGGCCATCCAGTTAGGATGAATGTTATGTTGTTGGTTGATAAAATCTGGATGAAGGATGTTTTATTTTATTTTATTCATTTATTTTTATTTTTCAGTTTCCCCCTCCTGAGGGATTGCCACCTTATTGTGGTCAGGGGGTTTGCGTGCCTCAGTGACCATGAGAGCTATACCAGCAGGAGCTTAGTCTTCAGGTGGGACACCCAAGTTGGACAGGTCTGAAGGTATAGAGGCCTGACAAAGTGCAATCCACTACTCCAGGCTGGGGTTGGACACATAGCTAAAGACCCATTTCAATGAAGAAAGCAGCGTTACTATAAGCACAAAAAAAAAGTGCTGGAGCATGATGTGTACACATGATGCCCCCTTCACATTTCTGACTGCCCCCTCATATAAGCATGCCTAGAACCGCCCCTGACTGCAAGTGTTTTTTTGCTCCACGCCGTTTACACCAGAAAAAGACGCCCCCCGAATAGACTCACCCGTCTGGAAGATCATTGTCAAACAGTCGACTGCAGTCCACCACGGGGCCGCCTGTGCCTATCCGGTCCCTGGACTGCAAGCTCACTGCAGCAACACATGGCAGACACACGCTGGAGTGACTCGACGGCAGATTATACTCGTTTTATTAAGCCAGCAGTACATTTATTTTCCATCAAACGTCGTCAAAAAGCATGTTGTTTCAACGTTGCATCTGCGTCGTTTTTTTGCCAAAATATTGCGGCAAAACTGTACTTCCAAGGAGTGAGGCTGGAAAATAAGCCACGACGGGGCCGAGTGAGGTAGCACGTGTCAGCACTTTGATCAAGAAGGTGAGAAACACTCTTGAAGGCAGGACAGGACTCATAGCAAAAAGTACAAAGTCTTCTCATTTCCATCTTTGAGAATCAAAGTCATGTTACATGTTCATTTAGTGTAAATTTAGGACTAAAAGTAGCAAATTTTTCTCCCTGCGCTTTGAACCACGCGGCATTTCATGGATTTATTCTTTGCTGATGGCCAAAATGCAAATAGTTAAAAAAAAAAACACGCAGATATACTGAAAAGTAGTGTTATCGTATAATGGCGCCATCTTTTGGACATTTTTTGTACCCGTCTATTTGGACTAGTGTTTTCAACTGGAAGCCATCCATAGCGTTCCTACTCATATGGATTCTTCATTCAACATATTGTAGTATTTACAATATAACTAAAACTATTCTTACTTGCTAATGAGTGATGTCTGTAGGAGTGTTTTCATGCATATTTGTACGTGATATTGTTATTTAATCAAACTAGCGTCATTTGCATTAGCTAATATGCTAACACCTTTACGAGTGTCTTTGTTACTACCGTAAATCCCGCACTAAAAGCCGCTATTTTTTTTTCCTCGGCATTGAACCCTGCAGCTTACAAAATGGTGTGGCTAATTTATGGATTTTTCTTCTGGTTGGAACTTTTAAACAGAAGTAAAAGTGCCGTTCAGTCATCTAGTTGTCCATAGCGTTCCAACTCATATGGAATCTGAATTCCATCCATCCATCCATTTTCTTCTGCTTATCCGAGGTCGGGTCGCGGAGGTAGCAGCCTAAGCAGGGAAGCCCAGACTTCCCTGTCCCCAGCAACTTCGTCTAGCTCTTCCCGGGGGATCCCGAGGCGTTCCCAGGCCAGCCGGGAGACATAGTCCTCCCAACGTGTTCTGGGTCTTCCCCGTGGCCTCCTACCGGTTGGATGTGCCCTAAACACCTCCCTAGGGAGGAATTCGGGTGCCCGGACCACCTCATCTGGCTCCTCTCGATGTAGAAAAAGCAGTGGCTTTACTTTGAAATCCTCCCGGATGGCAGATCTTCTCACCCTATCTCTAAGAAACTCATTTCGGCCGCTTGTACCCGTGATCTTGTCCTTTCGGTCATGACCCAAAGCTCATGACCATAGGTGAGGATGAGAACGTAGATCGACCGGTAAATTGAGAGTTTTGCCTTCCGGCTCAGCTCCTTCTTCACCACAACGGATCGGAACAACGTCCGCATTACTGAAGACGCCGCACCGATCCGCCTGTCGATCTCACCATCCACTCTTCCCTCACTCGTGAACAAGATTCCTAGGTACTTGAACTCCTCCACTTGGGGCAGAGTCTCCTCCCCACCCCGGAGATGGCACTCCACCCTTTTACGGGCGAGAACCATGGACTCGGACTTGGAGGTGCTGATTCACATTCCGGTCGCTTCACACTCGGCTGCGAACCGATCCAGTGAAAGTTGAGGATCCAGATGAAGCCATCAGGACCACATCATCTGCAAAAAGCAGAGACCTAATCCCGCGGTCACCAAACCAGAACCCCTCAATGCCTTGACTGCGCCTAAAAATTCTGTCCATAAAAGTTATGAACAGAATCTGTGACAAAGGGCAGCCTTGGCGGAGTCCAACCCTCACTGGAAACGTGTCCGACTTACTGCCGGCAATGCGGACCAAGGTCTGACACTGATCGTACAGGGAGCGGACCGCCACAATAAGAGAGTCCGACACCTCATGCTGTCTGAGCACTCCCCACAGGACTTCCCGAGGGACACGGTCGAATGCCTTCTCCAAGTCCACAAAACACATGTAGACTGGTTGGGCAAACTCCCATGCACCCTCAAGAACCCTGCCCAGAGTATAGAGCTGGTCCACAGTTC
Organism: Nerophis ophidion; assembly: GCF_033978795.1. Classification (NCBI taxonomy): domain Eukaryota; kingdom Metazoa; phylum Chordata; class Actinopteri; order Syngnathiformes; family Syngnathidae; genus Nerophis; species Nerophis ophidion. The sequence goes on along the minus strand of NC_084633.1, from coordinate 36,583,719 downwards.
CACGACCAGGACGAAGACCACACTGTTCCTCCAGAATCCAAAGTTCGACTATCCGGCGAAGCCTCCTCTCCAGTACACCTGAATAAACCTTACCGGGAAGGCTTAGGAGTGTGATCCCACGATAGTTGGAACACACCACTCCGGTCTGCCAATCCAGAGGTACCGCCCCCGATGTCCACGCGATGCTGCAGAGTCTTGTCAACCAAGACAGCCCCACGGCATCCAGAACCTTAAGGAACTCCTGGCGGATCTCATCTACCCCTGGGGCCTTGCCACCAAGGAGCTTTTTAACTACCTCAGCCCCAAAATAGGAGAGTCCACCACAGATTCCCCAGGCACTGCTTCCTCATCTAAAGACGTGTTGGTGGGATTGAGGAGGTTTTCGAAGTATTCCTTCCACCTATCCACAACATCCGCAGTTGAGGTCAGCAGAACACCATCCGCACCATACACGGTTTTGATAGTGCACTGCTTCCCCTTCCTGAGGCGGCGGATGGTGGTCCGGAATCGCTTCGAAGCCGTCCGGAAGTCGTTTTCCATGGTTTCCCCGAACTCCTCCCATGTCCGAGTTTTTGCTTCCGCGACCACTGAATCTGCACACCGCTTGGCCTGTCGGTATCTGTCCACTGCCTCTGGAGTCCTATGAGCCAAAAGAACCAGATAGGACTCCTTCTTCAGCTTGACGGCATCCCTCACTGCTGGTGTCCACCAACGGGTTCTAGGATTACTGCCCCAACAGGCACCAACTACCTATTATGTTAGATCCACTATGGACTGGACTCTCACACTATTATGTTAGATCCAGTATGGACTGGACTCTCACACTATTATGTTGGATCCACTATGGACTGGACTCTCACACTATTATGTTAGATCCACTATGGACTGGACTCTCACTACTATGTTAGATCCACTATGGATTGGACTCTCACACTATTATGTTAGATCCACTATGGACTGGACTCTCACTATTATGTTAGATCCACTATGGACTGGACTGTCACACTATTATGTTAGATCCACTATGGACTGGACCCTCACTATTATGTTAGATCCACTATGGACTGGACTTTCACACTATTATGTTAGATCCACTATGGACTGGACTCTCACGCTATTATGTTAGATCCACTATGGACTAGAATCTCACGCTATTATGTTAGATCCACTATGGACTGGACTCTCACTATTATGTTAGATCCACTATGGACTGGACTCTCACACTATTATGTTAGAACCACTATGGACTGGACTCTCACTATTATGTTAGATCCACTATGGACTGGACTCTCACTATTATGTTAGATCCACTATGGACTGGACTCACACTATTATGTTAGATCCACTATGGACTGGACTCTCACACTATTATGTTAGATCCACTATGGACTGGACTTTCACACTATTATTTTAGATCCACTATGGACTGGACTCTCACTATTATGTTAGATCCACTATGGACTGGACTTTCACACTATTATTTTAGATCCACTATGGACTGGACTCTCACTATTATGTTGGATCCACTATGGACTGGACTCTCACTATTATGTTAGATCCACTATGGACTGGACTCACACTATTATGTTAGATCCACTATGGTCTGGACTCTCACTAGGGATATATAAATAAACATTGTTTGATTGATTGATTGATTGATTGATTGATTGATAAAGCGTTGCATGTGTGATTTCTGTCGGCTTATAGATGGAAAAATATTATTTCTTCTTAGATGTGGTGGGTGTGGCTTATATACTCATACTAATCACGAAAATACAGGACTTGGGTTTTCGTCACACCTTTTGAAGACATGACCAACAATAAGCGAGGTACTTCAGTAAGAACCGAGGACAAGTCCTCCTACTGAGTATATGTGCTGATCAACTCACCCACGATCTGCCCTCGGACTGTGTCGCTGTCGTTTGGACTCAGCTTGTTCAGGTCCAGCCTCTGGTCTGTGAGGGGAAGACGGAAGCAAAACAAAAGGAAAAACAAATTGAGCGAGAGCGGCGAGACAAACAGGAAATGAGAGCGGCGCAGGAATGATCAGATGGGAGAAGAGAGGACTCGTCAGTTCCAGGAACCTGCAGAACATGTAAACATTGCAGGGAGTAAACAAGTGCCACTCAGGTTTTGTTTACACTGCACACCAAATCTGAATTTTGTTTTGTTCCTGTTTCAGCACCGGCGTCTTGGTGATCAAAGTCTTCTTTTTTGGCGACCAAATTTTTAGTGCATCACTGGTCAATAGTGTGCACATACATACATACATACATACATACATATATATATATATATATATGTATATATATATATATATATATGTATGCACACACACACATACATACTTATATACACACGTATATATATACAAATATACATATATATATACATACATACGTATATACATACACACATATAAACATATATACATACAAATATACAAATATATATAAACATACACATATATACATACAAATATACAAATATATATAAACATACACATATATACATACAAATATATATATATAAACATATACATATATACAAATGTGCTCAAAAGTTGTAAAGGACATCATGTCATGGCTGTCTTGAGTTCCCAATCATTTCTACAACTCTTATTTTCTAGTGATGTAGTGATTGAAGCACATACTTGTTCCTCACAAAAAAAAAACATTCATGAAGTTTGCTTCTTTTATGAATTCAATACGGCTCTACTGAAAATGTGAGCAAATCTGCTAAAAAAAATAAAATAATAATAATATACTCCTCTCCCCTTAACCATCCAGCAAGGCATGACAAAAAAATGAGGCATAATAATATGTTCATTCCACCACTGTATATATCGGTATCGGTTGATATAGGAATCTGTAACTAAGGATTGGACAATATCGGATATCGGCAAAAAAGCTATTATCGGATATCTCCTGCTGGCCCCACTATGAACTGGATTGTCACTATTATGTTGGATCCACTATGGACTAGACTCTCACACTATTATGTTAGATCCACTATGGACTGGACTCTCACTATTATGTTAGATCCACTATGGACTGGACTCTCACTATTATGTTAGATCCAATATGGAATGGACTCTCACTATTACGTTAGATCCACTATGGACTGGACTCTCACACTATTATGTTAGATCCACTATGGACTGGACTCTCACTATTATGTTAGATCCACTATGGACTGGACTCTCACTATTATGTTAGATCCAATATGGAATGGACTCTCACTATTACGTTAGATCCACTATGGACTGGACTCTCACACTATTATGTTAGATCCACTATGGACTGGACTCTCACTATTATGTTAGATCCACTATGAACTGGATTCTCACTATTATGTTGGATCCACTATGGACTAGACTCTCACACTATTATGTTAGATCCACTATGGACTGGACTCTCACTATTATGTTAGATCCACTATGGACTGGACTCTCACTATTATGTTAGATCCAATATGGAATGGACTCTCACTATTACGTTAGATCCACTATGGACTGGACTCTCACACTATTATGTTAGATCCACTATGGACTGGACTCTCACTATTATGTTAGATCCACTATGAACTGGATTCTCACTATTATGTTGGATCCACTATGGACTAGACTCTCACACTATTATGTTAGATCCACTATGGACTGGACTCTCACTATTATGTTAGATCCACTATGGAATGGACTCTCACTATTACGTTAGATCCACTATGGACTGGACTCTCACACTATTATGTTAGATCCACTATGGACTGGACTCTCACACTATTATGTTAGATCCACTATGGACTGGACTCTCACTATTATGTTGGATCCACTATGAACTGGATTCTCACTATTATGTTGGATCCAGTATGGACTAGACTCTCACACTATTATGTTAGATCCACTATGGACTGGACTCTCACTATTATGTTAGATCCACTATGGACTGGACTCTCACTATTATGTTAGATCCACTATGGAATGGACTCTCACTATTACGTTAGATCCACTATGGACTGGACTCTCACACTATTATGTTAGATCCACTATGGACTGGACTCTCACTATTATGTTAGATCCACTATGGACTGGACTCTCACACTATTATGTTAGATCCACTATGGACTGGACTCTCACTATTATGTTAGATCCACTATGGACTGGACTCTCACTATTATGTTAGATCCACTATGAACTGGATTCTCACTATTATGTTGGATCCACTATGGACTAGACTCTCACACTATTATGTTAGATCCACTATGGACTGGACTCCCACTATTATGTTAGATCCACTATGGAATGGACTCTCACTATTACGTTAGATCCACTATGGACTGGACTCTCACACTATTATGTTAGATCCACTATGGACTGGACTCTCACACTATTATGTTAGATCCACTATGGACTGGACTCTCACTATTATGTTAGATCCACTATGAACTGGATTCTCACTATTATGTTGGATCCAGTATGGACTAGACTCTCACACTATTATGTTAGATCCACTATGGACTGGACTCTCACACTATTATGTTAGATCCAATATGGACTGGACTCTCACACTATTATGTTAGATCCACTATGGACTGGACTCTCACACTATTATGTTAGATCCACTATGGACTGGACTCTCACACTATTATGTTAGATCCACTATGGACTGGACTCTCACTATTACGTTAGATCCACTATGGAATGGACTCTCACACTATTATGTTAGATCCAATATGGACTGGACTCTCACACTATTATGTTAGATCCACTATGGACTGGACTCTCACACTATTATGTTAGATCCACTATGGACTGGACTCTCACTATTATGTTAGATCCACTATGGACTGGACTCACACTATTATGTTAGATCCACTATGGACTGGACTCTCACACTATTATGTTAGATCCACTATGGACTGGACTCTCACACTATTATGTTAGATCCACTATGGACTAGACTCTCACACTATTATGTTAGATCCACTATGGACTGGACTCTCACACTATTACGTTAGATCCACTATGGACTGGACTCTCACTATTACGTTAGATCCACTATGGACTGGACTCTCACTATTATGTTAGATCCACTATGGACTGGACTCTCACTATTATGTTAGATCCACTATGGAATGGACTCTCACTATTACGTTAGATCCACTATGGACTGGACTCTCACACTATTATGTTAGATCCACTATGGACTGGACTCTCACTATTATGTTAGATCCACTATGAACTGGATTCTCACTATTATGTTGGATCCACTATGGACTAGACTCTCACACTATTATGTTAGATCCACTATGGACTGGACTCTCACTATTATGTTAGATCCACTATGGACTGGACTCTCACACTATTATGTTGGATCCACTATGGACTGGACTCTCACACTATTATGTTAGATCCACTATGGACTGGACTCTCACTATTATGTTAGATCCACTATGGAATGGACTCTCACTATTACGTTAGATCCACTATGGACTGGACTCTCACACTATTATGTTAGATCCACTATGGACTGGACTCTCACACTATTATGTTAGATCCACTATGGACTGGACTCTCACACTATTATGTTAGATCCACTATGGACTAGACTCTCACACTATTATGTTAGATCCACTATGGACTGGACTCTCACACTATTATGTTAGATCCACTATGGACTGGACTCTCACTATTACGTTAGATCCACTATGGACTGGACTCTCACACTATTATGTTAGATCCAATATGGACTGGACTCTCACACTATTATGTTAGATCCACTATGGACTGGACTCTCACACTATTATGTTAGATCCACTATGGACTGGACTCTCACTATTACGTTAGATCCACTATGGACTGGACTCTCACACTATTATGTTAGATCCAATATGGACTGGACTCTCACACTATTATGTTAGATCCACTATGGACTGGACTCTCACTATTATGTTAGATCTACTCTGGACTGGACTATCACACTATTATGTTGGATCACTATGGACTGGACTCTCACACTATTTTTTTAAGATCCACTATGGACTGGACTCTCACACTAGTATGTTAGATCCACTATGGACTGTACTCTCACACTATTATGTTAGATCCACTATGGACTGGACTCTCACTATTATGTTAGATCCACTATGGACTGGACTTTCACAATATTATGTCAGACCCACTCGGCGTCCATTGCATCAGGTCTCCCCTAGAGAGGGGCGGTTACCCACATCTGCGGTCCTCTCCAAGGTTTCTCATAGTCATTCTCATCGACTTCCCACCGGGTTTTGAGTTTTTTATGTGGGCGCTGAACTGCGGATGTGTTTGTGGCTTGTGCAGCCCTTTGAGACACTTGTGATTTAGGGCTGTATAAAACAACATTGATTGATTATCTGTGCTGATATAAAGTTACTTGAATAAATTGTTCTTCAGTTCACTCAATTATATGCTTGATTTGTTCTGATCTAATAAAAAGTTGGGGAATATGGGGAAAAAAAGCCATGATCGGACATCTCTAATTCTAACAACATAGTCCTTATGTGTCTAACATGCATCTGCAGACCACATATGGGGGGTGGGGGGGGGGTCCTAAAACAGAGGCTGGGGTCTCCGCGAGGTCCACAGGCAGTAAAATCTGACTTCAGTTCAAATGCAAAGGTCAAACATTGGACAAATGTCAGTACAAAGCCTGCACTCTTCTGCTCCGACTTCAACATGGACTCTAACTCCTGCCAAGTCTGGAAACGCTTTGTCGGAACTTCTTGAAAGACTGGAATTTGAGAGCGAGAGAGCGAGAGAGAGAGAAAGAGAGAGAGAGAGAAGAAAAAAAAGTCCATGTTGCCGGCAGTCAGACATGAAAATGGCCACTATCTGTTGTCTGGGTGTCATGCAGATGAGCCTGGCTAGACTACAGTTGTGATCTAAATTATTCAACCCCCACACAATTTTGGTGTTTTCGCAAGTTGGACATTTATTCCGTATTTTGTTTATAGTCATATCAAATAAAGATGTATTAAATAGACAAATGCAACTTGAATTACAACATTGTATTTTGTAACATACCAAACAGTGTCATTTCTCTTAATATCTCCTTCACAAAATTATTCAACCCCTTGAAGATCATACCTCTTAAGAACAGAATTTGAACAAGGTCTTTTCAATCAGGTGTTGAAAACACCTTTAGATGTGATTAGAACCATAACGAGCAACAATTAAACTGATTGAAAAAGACTGTGACGCTCAGCTTCTTGTAGATGGTCAATGGTGTATTTGCAACATGGTGAAGTCCAGGGAGTGGTCAAAGAAGTCAAGAGACTTCCTGTGCACTTAAGATGTGACTTTAAGGTTTTACTACTTACGTATAAAATACTACACGGTCTAGCTCCATCTTATCTTGCCGATTGTATTGTACCATATGTCCCGGCAAGAAATCTGCGTTCAAAGGACTCCGGCTTATTAGTGATTCCCAAAGCCCAAAAAAAGTCTGCGGGCTATAGAGCATTTTCCGTTCGGGCTCCAGTACTCTGGAATGCCCTCCCGGTAACAGTTCGCGATGCCACCTCAGTAGAAGCATTTAAGTCTCACCTTAAAACTCATTTGTATACTCTAGCCTTTAAATAGACTCCCTTTTTAGACCAGTTGATCTGCCGTTTCTTTTCTTTTTCTTCTATGTCCCACTCTCCCGTGTGGAGGGGGTCCGGTCCGATCCGGTGGCCATGTACTGCTCGCCTGTGTATCGGCTGGGGACATCTCTGCGCTGCTGGTCCGCCTACGCTTGGGATGGTTTCCTGCTGGCTCCGCTGTGAACGGGACTCTCGCTGCTGTGTCTTGGATCCTCTTTGGACTGGACTCTCGCGACTGTGTTGTATCCATTGTGGATTGAACTTTCACAGTATCATGTTAGATCCGCTCGACATCCATTGCTTTCCTCCTCTCTAAGGTTCTCATAGTCATCATTGTCACCAACGTCCCACTGGGTGTGAGTTTTCCTTGCCCTTATGTGGGCCTACCGAGGATGTCGTGGTGGTTTGTGCAGCCCTTTGAGACACTAGTGATTTAGGGCTATATAAGTAAACATTGATTGATTGATTGATAGTTTCTCTTCATAAGAAAGGATAGGGATATAAGAAAATAGCAAAGACATTACAAATTCCAAGAGACACAATTGGGAGCATAATTCGCAAGTTTAAAGCTAAAGGCACAGTGGAAACACTACCTAGGCGTGGTAGAAAGAGGATGCTGTGTGAAAAACCCCCGGGTAACAGCTGAGGAACTACAACAGGACATTACAGAGGGGGGAACGCAGGTTTCGTCCCAGACAATAAGCCGCGCACTACGAGATGAAGGCCTCCATGCCAGAACTCCCAGGAGCACCCCACTTCTGACTACCAGGCACAAGAAAAAAGACTCCAGTATGCCAAAAAATCATCTGGACAAACCCCAAAGGTTTTGGGAAACTGTTCTATGGAGCGATGAGACAAAACTGGAACTCTTTGGGCCTATGAATCAACGTTATGTCTGGAGGAGAAAAAAAGAAGCTTACAAAGAGAAGAACACCGTGCCTACTGTTAAGCATGGTGGGGGGTCAATCATGCTCTGGGGCTGTGTCTCTGCCTCAGGTAGCGGGAATCTCCAGCGCGTTCAAGGCATTATGAATTCTATTTCCTAGCAGGATATATTAGCTGCAAATGTCATGAAGACAGTGAGGAAGCTGAGGCTTGGGAGACGTTGGACCTTCCAACAGGACAAGGATCCCAAGCATACCTCCAAATCAACATCAGAGTGGTTGCAGAAGAAGGGCTGGAAGACTCTGGAGTGGCCAGACCTAAATCCTCTAGAAAAGCTGTGGTGGGACTTGAAGAAGAGAACTGGGCTAAAATACCTGTAGATGCTTGCAAGAAGCTTGTGTCCGCTTATGTATCACCTTTGAAGGATGTCATTACTGTTCTACTGCCAAAGACTGTTCTACTAAGTACGGGGCGGCATAGCTCGGTTGGTAGAGTGGCCGTGCCAGCAACTTGAGGGTTGCAGGTTCGATTCCCGCTTCCGCCATCCTAGTCACTGCCGTTGTGTCCTTGGGCAAGACACTTTACCCACCTGCTCCCAGTGCCACCCACACTGGTTTAAATGTAACTTAGATATAGGGTTTCACTATGTAAAGCGCTTTGAGTCACTAGAGAAAAGCGCTATATAAATATAATTCACTTCACTTCACTTCACATGGAACTAGGGGGTTGAATCATTTTGTCAATGAGATATTAAGAAAAATGACAGTTTGGTATGTTACAAAATACAATGTTGTAATTCAAGTTGCATTCGTCTATTTAATGCATCTTTATTTGATATGACTATAAACAAAATACGGAATAAATGTCCAACTTGCTAAAACACAAAAATTGTGTGGGGGTTGAATCATTTTGATCACAACTGTAAATAGGGGGCACAAGAGGCCTTGGTCAGTCAGACTATTAGGAGGCTGGCAGGAGGTGAGCAGCCACAAACATCAAGAAGGGACACATTTGTGGACTGCATCTCACATACACACAGTGCAAACAATACAAGATATACTCTACACAAGCCTGTGCAATTACACTACTATCTACACACCTGTCAACTTCTCACCTTCTGTAAAAGGTAAATAAAAAGAGAATACAACAAATCCTTTTCAACTTATATTCAATTGAATACACTGCAAAGACAAGATATTTACTGTTCACACTCAAAAACTTTATATATTTTTTTGTAAATAAGCAGGGGCGTCCATGATAAAGTTGCTTGGATGGCAACATATGTTGCTCCAAAAGCTGTATGTACCTTTCAGCATTAATGGTGCCTTCACCTTTGAGGAGGATTCCTCAACTTTCTCCATCAAAAAGGTTCAGAGAATCTGGAGAAATCAGTGCGTGTAAGCAGCAAGGCCGAAAATCAACATTAAATGCCTGTGACCTTGGATCCCTCAGGCGGTACTGCATCAAAAAGCCACATCATTGTGTAAACGATATCACCACATGGGCTCAGGAAGACTACCGAAAACCACTGTCAGTAACTACAGTTGGTCACTACATCTGCTAGTGCAAGTTGAAACTCTACTATGCAAAGCCAAAGCCCTCTCCCCTCAGGCAGGAGACTAGGGTCCATCCAGACCCACACCTCCCGCCACCTAAACAGTTTCTCCCCCCCTCGGCCATCAGGCACATGAACAACAACAAGATCTGATAGCTCGGTTACAACTCATCTTATTCTGTTCTGTGGTGTATGTGTGTTATGTTGCACCAAGTAAAATTCCTAGTTTGTGAACCCCTCCTGAAACTATTCTCATTCTGATTCATCAACACCCATAAACGCTTCACTGGGCCCTCGCTTATCTAAGATGGACTGATGCAAAGCGACATCAGTGTGTAAAGGATATCACCACATGGGCTCAGGAACACTTCAGAAAACCGCTGTCAGTAACTACAGTTTGTCGTTACATCTGTAAGTGCAAGTTAAAACTCTACTATGCAAAGCCACGGCCATTTATCAACAACACCCAGAAACGCTTCGCTGTGCCCGAGCTCATATAAGATGGACTGATGCAAAGTGGAAAAGTGTTCTGTGGTCTGACGAGTCCACATTTCAAATTGCTTTTGGAAACTGTGGACTTGGTGTCCTCCGGACCAAAGACGAAAAGAACCATCCGGATTGTTCTAGCCAGCATGTGTGATGGTATGGGGGTGTATTAGTGGCCAAGGCATGGGTAACTTACACATCTATGAAGGCACCATTAATGCTGAAAGGTACATACAGCTTTTGGAACAACATATATTGCCATCCAAGCAACTTTATCATGGACGCCCCTGCTTATTTACAAAAAAAAATATGAAGTTTTTGAGTGTGAACAGTAAATATCTTGTCTTTGCAGTCTATTCAATTGAATATAAGTTGAAAAGTATTTGTTGTATTCTATTTTTATTTACTATTTACACAACCTGACAACTTCACTGCTTCTGTTTTTTGCAAAAAGACACTCTACAATTACCGTGAATTCCAGACTATAAGCCGCTTTTTTTTTTACATTTTCCCCATCGTTCATCATGTTGTAAGTTTTACAATATAACTAAAACAATTCTTACTTACTAAAGCGTCCCATGTGTGATGTCTTTAGGAGTGTTTTCATGCATATTTGTACCTGCTATCATAATGTAATCAATCTAGCGTCATTAGCATTAGCTAATATGCTAACACGCTAACACCTTTACGAGTGTCTTTGTTACTACCGTAAATTGCAGGCTATAAGCTGCTAATTTTCTCCCTCTGCTTTGAACCCTGCGGCTTATAAAACAGTGTGGCTGATTTATGGATGATTATTCGCTGAAAGCCATTATGCAAAACCAAAAAAACAGCTACTAAATAGGCGTGTTATTGTTTGTGTTATGGCGCCATCTTTTGGACGAGTTCGCTCACTGCAGTGCTGCATTGCCCTTCTGTTTACACTAGTGATTTCAAGCCGTCCATAGCGTTTTTACTCGTATGGATTCTCCATTCGTCACTCCAAGCAACGCTTGAAAGTTTTACAATATAACAAACTATTCTGACTTACTAAAGCGTCCCATGTGTGATGCATTGAAGTCATTAGTGTCAATAGTTAATATGCTAACACAATTATCCCAAACACCCGAAATTCCGGACGATAAGCCGCTATTTTTTTTTTCTCCTACACTTTGGACCCTGCGGCTCGTAAAACGATGCAGGGTTAATTGATCGATTTTATTTTATTTTTCTAATGTTTTGTGGTCAAAAGTTTTCATGAAACCCAAACAAAGGACTTAAAAGGTGTTTTGGACAAGTTTGAGTTGAGAATCTACTTCCTGTTTTGCCCTCAAACTGAAGGAAAAACATTCACAGCGTTTCTACTCGTATGGATTCTCCATTCATCACTCCAAGCAAAGTTTGTAAGTTTTACAATATAACTAAAACTATTCTTACCTACTAAATTGTCCCATGTGTGATATCTGTAGGAGTGTTTTCATGCATATTTGTACATGCTACCGTAATGTAATCAAACTATTGTCATTAGCATTAGCAAATATGCTAACACGTTTATGAGTGTCTTTATTACTGCTGTAAATTCCAGACTATAAGCCGCTAATATTTTTCCCTTGGCTTTGAACCTTGTGGCATACAAAATGGTGTCGCTAATTTATGGATTTTTCTTCACTGACGGGCAGCTCTAGAGTAAATAGTTTAAAAACAACAAGCAAATGCACTGAAAAGTGTGTGATTGTTTGTGCTTTAGCGCCATCTTTTTAATGACCTCGCTCACTGCAGTGCTGTATTGCCCTTCTGCTTAGACTAAGCTAAGAACCAACCGGAAGTACAATTGCCGGTTGGGCTTCTCGCCGTCCATAGCGTTTCTACTTGACCGGATTCTTCATTCTTCACTCCAGGCAACGTTGGTAAGTTTTACAATATAACTAAAACTATTCTTACTTACTAAACTGTCCCAGGTGTGGTGTCTGTAGGAGTGTTTTCATGCATTTTTGCACATGCTATCGTAATGTAATCAAACTATTGTCATTAGCATTAGCTAATATGCTAACACGTTTATGAGTGTCTTTGTGACTACTGTAAATTCCAGACTATAAGCTGCTAATATTTTTCCCTTGGCTTTGAACCTTGTGGCATACAAAATGGTGTAGCTAATTTATGGATTTTTCTTCACTGACGGGCAGCTCTAGAGTAAATAGTTTAAAAACAACAAGCAAATGCACTGACAAGTATGTGATTGTTTGTGCTTTAGCGCCATCTTTTTAATGACCTCGCTCACTGCAGTGCTGTATTGCCCTTCTGCTTAGACTAAGCTAAGAACCAACCGGAAGTACAATTGCCGGTTGGTCTTCTCGCCGTCCATAGCGTTTCTACTTGAACGGATTCTTCATTCTTCACTCCAGGCAACGTTGGTAAGTTTTACAATATAACTAAAACTATTCTTACTTACTAAACTGTCCCAGGTGTGGTGTCTGTAGGAGTGTTTTCATGCATTTTTGTACATGCTATAGTGATGTAATCAAGCTAACGTCGTTAAGATGAGCTAATATGCTAACACGTTTATGAGTGTCTTTGATACTGCTGTAAATTCCAGACTATAAGCCGCTAATATTTTTCCCTTTGCTTTGAACCCTGTGGCATACAAAATGGTGTAGCTAATTTATGGATTTTTCTTCACTGACGGGCAGCTCTAGAGTAAATAGTTTAAAAACAACAAGCAAATGCACTGAAAAGTGTGTGATTGTTTGTGCTTTAGCGCCATCTTTTTAATGACCTCGCTCACTGCAGTGCTATATTGCCCTTCTGCTTAGACTAAGCTAAGAACCAACCGGAAGTACAATTGCCGGCTGGTCTTCTTGCCGTCCATAGCGTTTCTACTTGAACGGATTCTTCATTCTTCACTAAAGGCAACGTTGGTAAGTTTTACAATATAACTAAAACTATTCCTACTTACTAAACTGTCCCAGGTGTGGTGTCTGTAGGAGTGTTTTCATGCATTGTTGTACATGCTATCGTGATGTAATCAAGTTAACGTCGTTAAGATGAGCTAATATGCAAACAATTACATTCTTTTTGTGTTGTTTCAGTTTCGTAAATTCACCAGAACGTCACCGTGGAGTTATTGAGTCTGTTTAGCTGATTGGAGAGCCCATGACCATGACTTCTGTTTTGTTTGATCATCCGTTTTACTGTCTTGTTACAGACACAGTTTGAAAACAATTAAGGTCTGTAAATAAACATTTACAGAATATTTCTATGTAAAAATATGCCTTTCTGCTAAAATGTAGTGGGTGCGGCTTATACACCGGAGCCATCTGCAATCCGGAAAATAGGGTGTATACAAACGCCGTTGCGGTGGACAAAGCTACCACTTCAGGACTGACTTATACACAAAAGAGAGGACAGACATGCAGTGAATACACAAGCAGTCTAAAGTTTGCATGAAATGAGGGGTTGTCTGGATGGGCAGACAGATATGGAGGGAGGCTGCTCCCCAAAGGCGCCCTCTTGTTCGCTCTCTGGCGGCGTGGAGACTTGCCAGTCTGAGGAGGAAACCATAGAGGGGAACTGAGGGGTGAAGAGGAGGCCAGCAGTGGCAAACCACTCGCAGCTGGGGCCAAAAAGCCTTCAGGTTTCCTGTGTCACTCCGAGAAAGCCTTTCAGAGACTTCTAAGAAAGGCTGTGGGACAGCCCTGTCTTTGTCAAGGAGCAGGTAGCACCCCGGGGAGGGGGCAGTGTCGCCCACATGGCTGCCCGCCAACTGCAAGGTTGTCCCTCACATCCTCAAAGTATATTTTTATTTTTAGACATGCACTTTTATACATGTTTGTAATTGTGTTTATTGAAAACCGATATTCGACAACACAAACACAACGTTGTGTTTGTGTTGTCGAATATTGGTTGGAAAATGACCAAAATTCAATGTCAAATCAACGTCACCACCTGACATTGACCAAACGTTGTCAAAAAGCACATTGATTCAACATTGTGTGTGTGTGGTGTAGAATATTGGTGCAAAAATGTCCAAAATTCAATGGTCAAGTCAACGTCAAAACCTGACATTGAATAAACGTTGTCAAAAAACATGTTGTTTCAACGTTGTATTTGTGTTGTAAAATATTGGTTGGGAAATGACCAAATTTCAATGGTCAAATCAACGTCACAACCTAACATTGAATGAATGTCAAAAAGCATGTTGTTTCAATGTTGTATTTGTCTTGTAGAATATTAGTTGAAAAATGACCAAATTTCAATGTTCAAATCAAAGTCAAAACCTGACATTGATTAAACGTAATCAAAAAGCATGTTGTTTCAATCTTGCATTTGTGTTGTGGAGTATTTGTTGGGAAATTACCAAATTTCAATGTAAAATCAACGTCAAAACTCAACATTGACTAAACGAAGTCAAAAAGCATGTTGTTTTAACGTTGTATTTTGTCATAGAACATTGGTTGGGAAATGACCAAAATTCAATGGTCAAATCAACGTCAGAACCTAACATTGATTAAACGTTGCCAAAAACTATATTGTTTCAATGTTGTATTTGTGTTGTAGATTATTGGTTGGGAAATAACCAAAATTCAATGGTCAAATCAACGTCACAACCCGACATTGATTAAACGTTGTCAAAAAGCATGTTGTTTCAACGTTGTATTTGTGTTGTAGAATATTGGTTAAAAATTTTCCAAAATTCAATGTCAAATCAACATCAGAACCTGAAATTTGATAAACATCGTCAAAAAGCATGTTGTTTCAACGTTGTAGAATATTGGTTGGGAAATGACCACATTTCAATGTTAAATCAACGTCACATCCTGACATTGATTAAACATCGTCAAAAAGCATGTCGTTTCAACGTTGTAGAATATTTGTTGGGAAATGACCCAATTTCAATGTCAAATCAACGTCACAACCCCACATTGATAAAACGCTGTCAAAAAGCATGTTGTTTCAACGTTGTATTTGTTTTGTTGAATATTGGTTGGGAAATGACCAAATTTAAATGGTCAAATCAACATCAGGACCCAACATTGATTAAACGTCGTCAAAAAGCATGTTGTTTCAACGTTGTATTTGTGTTGTAGAATATTGGTTGGGAAATGACCACATTTCAATGTTAAATCAACGTCACAACCTGACATTGATTAAACATCAAAAAGCATGTTGTTTAAACGTTGTATTTGTTTTGAAAATTACAAAATTTCAACGTTTAAATCAACGTTAGAACCTGACATTGATTAAACGTTGTCAAAAAGCATGTTGTTTCAACGATGTATTTGTGTTGTGAAGTATTGTTTCAAAAATGACCAAATTTCAATGTCAAATCAACGTCAGAACCCAGCATTGAATAAACGTCAAAATATTTTGCTTTAAAGTTGTGTTTGTGTTGTTGGTTAGAAAGTAACCAAATTTCAATGTCAAATCAACGTCACAACCTGATATTGATTAAACGTTGTTAAAAAGCATGATGTTTTAATGTTGTATTTGTGTTGTAGAATATTGGTTGGGAAATGACCAATATTCTATGGCAAATCAATGTCAAAACCTGACATTGAATAAACATAAAAAAACATGTTTTTTTCAACGTTAAATTTGTTTTGTAGATTATTGGTTAGAAAGTAACCAAATTTCAATGGTCAAATCACCATCACAACCTGACATTGAATAAAAGTTTTTAAAAACGCATTGTGTTTCAATGCTGTGTTTGTGTTGTTGAATATTGGTTGGGAAATAACCAAATTTCAATGGTCAAATCAACGTCACAACCTAACATTGAATGAATGTCACAAAGCATGTTGTTTCAACGTTGTATTTGTCTTGTAGATTATTGGTTGGGAAATAACCAAAATTCAATGGTCAAATCAACGTCGCAACTCGATTAAACGTCGTCAAAAAGCGTTGTTTCAACGTTGTATTTGTGTTGTTGAATATTGGTTGGAAAATGACCAAATTTCAATGTTAAATCAACGTCAGAACCTGACATTGAATAAATATAAAAAAACATGTTTTAACGTTGAATTTGTGTTGTAGATTATTGGTTAGAAAGTAAGCAAATTTCAATGTAAAATCAACGTCACATCCTGATATTGATTAAACGTTGTCAAAAAGTTTCAATATTATGAAAGTGTTGTAGAATAGTGGTTGGGAAATGACCAAATTTCAATGGTCAAATCAACATCTGGACCCGACATTGATTAAACGTTGTCGATAAGCATGTTGTTTCAACGTTGTATATGTATGTCGCTTACTGGTTTGGAAATGACCAAATTTCAATGTCAAATCAACGTCACAACCAGACATTGATCAAACGTTGTCAAAAAGCATGTTGTTTCAACGTTGTTGAATATTTGTTGGGAAATGACCCAATTTCAATGTCAAATCAACGTCACAACCAGACATTGATTAAAGGTCGCCAAAAAGCATGATGTTTCAACGTTGTATTTGTGTTGTTGAATATTTGTTAGGAAATAACCAAATTTCAATGTCAAATCAACGTCACAACCAGACATTGATTAAAGGTCGTCAAAAAGCATGTTGTTTCAACGTTGTATTTGTGTTGTTGAATATTGGTTAGGAAATGACCAAATTTCAATGTCAAATCAACAGCACAACCAGACATTGATTAAAGGTCGTCAAAAAGCATGTTGTTTCAACGTTGTATTTGTGTTGTTGAATATTTGTTAGGAAATAACCAAATTTCAATGTCAAATCAACGTCACAACCAGACATTGATTAAAGGTCGTCAAAAAGCATGTTGTTTCAACGTTGTATTTGTGTTGTTGAATATTGGTTAGGAAATGACCAAATTTCAATGTCAAATCAACGTCACAACCAGACATTGATTAAAGGTCGTCACAAAGCATGTTGTTTCAACGTTGTATTTGTGTTGTTGAATATTGGTTAGGAAATGACCAAATTTCAATGTCAAATCAACAGCACAACCAGACATTGATTAAATGTCGTCAAAAAGCATGTTGTTTCAACGTTGTTGAATATTTGTTAGGAAATAACCAAATTTCAATGTCAAATCAACGTCACAACCAGACATTGATTAAAGGTCGTCAAAAAGCATGTTGTTTCAACGTTGTATTTGTGTTGTTGAATATTGGTTAGGAAATGACCAAATTTCAATGTCAAATCAACGTCACAACCAGACATTGATTAAAGGTCGTCAAAAAGCATGTTGTTTCAACGTTGTATTTGTGTTGTTGAATATTGGTTAGGAAATGACCAAATTTCAATGTCAAATCAACAGCACAACCCGACATTGATTAAACGTTGTCAAAAAGCATGTTGTTTCAACGTTGTATTTGTGTTGTTGAATATTGGTTAGGAAATGACCAAATTTCAATGTCAAATCAACGTCACAACCAGACATTGATTAAAGGTCGTCACAAAGCATGTTGTTTCAACGTTGTATTTGTGTTGTTGAATATTGGTTAGGAAACGACCAAATTTCAATGTCAAATCAACGTCACAACCAGACATTGATTAAAGGTCGTCACAAAGCATGTTGTTTCAACGTTGTATTTGTGTTGTTGAATATTGGTTAGGAAATGACCAAATTTCAATGTCAAATCAACAGCACAACCAGACATTGATTAAATGTCGTCAAAAAGCATGTTGTTTCAACGTTGTTGAATATTTGTTAGGAAATAACCAAATTTCAATGTCAAATCAACGTCACAACCAGACATTGATTAAAGGTCGTCAGTGGGAGAGTGGCCGTGCGCAACCCGAGGGTCCCTGGTTCAATTCCCACCTAGTACCAACCTCGTCACGTCCGTTGTGTCCTGAGCAAGACACTTCACCCTTGCTCCTGATGGGTGCTGGTTGGCGCCTTGCATGGCAGCTCCCCCCATCAGTGTGTGAATGTGTGTGTGAATGGGTAAATGTGGAAGTAGTTTCAAAGCGCTTTGAGTACCTTGAAGGTAGAAAAGCACTATACAAGTACAACCCATTTATCATTTAAAAAGCATGTTGTTTCAATGTTGCATTTGAGTTGCTTAACGTCAGGACCTAATTCAACAAGCTGTCAACGTTGTTTCAATGTCTTGCGCCTGCTGGGATGGCGATGCCACAAAGCATAAGAATCGTCACGACAACAGTAAGCAAAGACTTACATCCTGTGTCTTTAAGGCGGTTGATGGCGTTGGAGAGGAGGCGGACACACCCCAGGAAGCCGGCCCCTTGCTTCTTGTGGATCTTCTTGTGGTTCCACACACTGATGGTGATGGAGTCGGACTTGCCAATGTATCTGAGGAGGGGAATGCAATTAGATCCTCAAACAACTAAATCCTTTCAGCTTTTTTAAACGATTGTTTCAGAAAGACGACATCATTCCCTGGTACCATAGGGCCTTGGACTAGGGTGGGTTCACTCCTGTTGCATCCCCACTGTAATTATAGCAGCAGGGAGCAAAAGGGATATGAAACAATGTTCTGTGAATCAGACGTCTGGACCTTTTGAGTGGCTGCCAAACGCCTGTCTGGTTGCAACGTGAGGCTGGGCCAGACGGACTAGCAGGAGGGGAAGTACTAGAAATTCCTACTCATCTGCAACACCCTTCTTATAATACCACTCATTGGTCTGGCGTACCGCTAACGTCTGGGATGTAAACCAAGCGTGTCCAAACTTTGGGACAATGTTTACATAAAATATGCTGAAACCACCACAAAGTGGGTCAATCATGCAATACTAAAAATATCTGAAGACAAAATGTAATTTTGTTTATAGATTCTGTTGTTGAGTTCCTTCATTTTGAGCATCCATAAATGAAGATGTGTGTTGCTGAGCCTGGACCTGGACTGGACCTGGGTTTTAAGAACCCTTTTAAACATCTCATTTCATTGACAGCCTGGTCTGGTGACTTCCGCCCGAATGCAGCTGGGATAGGCTCCAGCACCCCCCGTGACCTCAAAAGGGACGAGCGGTAGTTAATGGATAGATGGGTGGATGGATGGAAGATAAATAAATTAAAAACATTTCCTTGAATAAAAAAAATAAAGTAAAAAAAAAATTAAAACAGTTAGTAATGAAAATGAGTCAAATTAACTTTTAAAGGTTAGTACTGCGGCAACACAGTGGGAGAGGAGTTAGTGCGTCTGCCTCACAATACGAAGGGTCCTGAGTTCGATCCCGGGCTCGGGATCTTTCTCTGTTTCCCTCTTAAACAGGACAATACTGCCATCTACTGTACATAGAATAGAATGTAAATTTAGTCTACATTTAAGTGCAGTCAAGGAACATGCATTAGGGAGTCCGTTGTTCTGAAGCCCACTGTAGGAGCCAAAAAGAGGGCCATACTTGAATCTATGTTTGTTTTATTATTTTTGAGTGATTGATGTGTGTATGTCAGTGTGCACCCTTTGCAGGTGGTAAATAGTTCCCACGCAGGACTATAAGGTGCAGGAGCGCGCTGGGCGCGTGATTGGCAGTCGGGCACCAGCATACCGTCTTTGACCTAACCTGTCTGTAGACCTCACCTGTCTGTAGACCTCGGCTTTATATGAGCTACCATTTATTTTGTTTCCCGAGTATTCTAACCACCGGTTTATTGTAAATAAAACAATCTTCAATTGCGCTGCTGGATCAGTTTGAATTAGTGGAGGGAAAGCGGTCAAAAGGAAGAATACGTGACAAGGAAGGCTGTGTAAAAGGTGTGAGTCAGACAAGATGCCCGCGCCCCAAGTGGAACAAACATTTGAAACAAAGGGGTAATAGGAACAATCACTTTCAGTGTTTTATGCCACCACACCCACAGTAAAGAGACGTAACTTCATCACGTCGCCTGGTTATTGACTCCAACCCAATATATTACACCGTCGACGAGCAAAATGAAGAAATACGCTTGCAAGTTCCAGAACGATTGGAAACAAGAATTTCAGTTTATCCAGGAGAGTTCGAAGGGGAAGGGGTATGTTGCCTGTAAATTTTGTAGAACAGACTTCTCCATTGAACACGGTGAACGGATGGATATACTCAGCCATGAACGGTCAGTCAGAAAAGCACAAAGCATCCGCAGCGCAGCATCGTTCACAAGCCAGTATTGTGGCCCACCTCGCAAAATGGAGACCCGATGGTGTATGTTATGCTGAGACGAAGATGACTATGCTGATAGCTGGAAGCAACATCCCGTTCTTATTTGCGGATGTCTACAACAAATCCGTGAAGGATGTTCCCGGATTCGGACATCGCTCGCCAATACGTAAATGGCAGAACAAAGGTTACTCAAATAGTGAAAGGTAAGTGTTGTTGTTGTTTTTTAGTAACCAGCAAGCACAGTGGAGTTAATAGAACAACTCAGTTTTTGTTACTGTGTATTTGATAGGTGCCGTCTGAAATTCAACTATTTCATTTATTTATATATATATAATAAAATAAACATATATAGCTAGAATTCACTTAAGGTCAAGTATTTCATACATATGTATATTTATATAAATATATATATATATATATATATATATATATATATATATGAAATATATATGAAATACTCGAGTTGGTTAATTATACGCCACTCCTCTTAACCACGCCCCCCGCCCCAACCACGCCCCCAACCACGCCTCCGCCCTATCCCCAACCACGCCCCCCCACCTCCCGAAATCGGAGGTCTCAAGGTTGGCAAGTATGCCCTTCACACCTCCAAAGACATGCACCTGGGGATAGGCCCCTCCCACCTCCAAAGACAAGCACCTGGGGATAGGCCCCTCCCACCTCCAAAAACATGCACCTGGGGATAGGCCCCTCCCACCTCCAATGTCATGCACATGGGGATAGGCCCCTCCCACCTCCAAAGACATGCATCTGGGGATAGGCCCCTCCCACCTCCAAAGACATGCACCTTGGGATAGCCCACTCCCACCTCCAAAGACATGCAGCTGGGGATAGGCCCCTCCCACCTCCAAAGACAAGCACCTGGGAATAGGCCCCTCCCACCTCCAAAAACATGCACCTGGGGATAGGCCCCTCCCACCTCCAATGTCATGCACATGGGGATAGGCCCCTCCCACCTCCAAAGACATGCACCTGGGGAAAGGCCCCTCCCACCTCCAAAGACATGCACCCGGGGATAGAGCCCCTCCCACCTCCAAAGACATGCACCTGGGGATAGGCCCCTCCCACTTCCAAAGACATGCACCTGGGGATAGAGCCCCTCCCACCTCCAAAGATATGCACCTTGGGATAGGCCACTCCCACCTCCAAGGACATGCACCTGGGGATAGGCCCCTCCCACCTCCAAAGACAAGCACCTGGGGGTAGGCCCCTCCCACCTCCAAAAACATGCACCTGGGGATAGGCCCCTCCCACCTCCAAAGACATGCACCTGGGGTTAGGCCCCTCCCACCTCCAAAGACAAGCACCTGGGGATAGGCCCCTCCCACCTCCAAAAACATGCACCTGGGGATAGGCCCCTCCCACCTCCAAAGACAAGCACCTGGGGATAGGCCCCTCCTAGCTCCAAACACATGCACCTGGGGATAGGCCCCTCCCACCTCCAAAGACATGCAACTGGGGATAGGCCCCTCCCACCTCCAAAGACATGCACCTGGGGTTAGGCCCCTCCCACCTCCAAAGGCATGTACCTGGGGATAGGCCCCTCCCACCTCCAAAGACATGCACCTGGGGATAGGCCCCTCCCACCTCCAAAGACATGCACATGGGGATAGGCCCCTCCCACCTCCAAAGACATGCACCTGGGGATAGGCCCCTCCCACCTCCAAAGACATGCACCTGGGGATAGGCCCCTCCCACCTCCAAAGACATGCACCTGGGGATAGGTTGATTGGCGACACTAAATGGTCCCTAGTGTGTGAATGTTGTCTGTCTATCTGTGTTGGCCCTGTGATGAGGTGGCGACTTGTCCAGGGTGTACGCCGCCTTCCGCCCCAATGCAGCTGAGATAGGCTCCAGCGAACCCAAAAGGGACAAGCGGTAGAAAATGGATAGGTTTTTTTTACTATTTATCCATGCATTGTGCAACTTTATGAGCGCAACATATATTATTTGTTACTCATTTTGAGTTTTTCCATTGCGTTTTTACTTTTGTGAGGTAAAAATGGCGATGGTTGTATCAACTCTTTTATGTTTCCCCTTGGTTTTCATCGGTTTGTACCTTTTGTTTGGAACCTCTTTGGGACTGCCGATGTGACTTTTGTGCTTCTTTTAATACTTCTTTTAATACTTCTTTGTGGACTTTTTGAATCTGCACAGCAACCACATAGTTTCCCCATTGTGTAATGAACAAAACTATCAAGCTGTTACAATAATATTATTGTTTTTTCAACAAAATCTTATCAAGGGCTTTAGCAAACACAAAAACTTGGCATGTCTCGCAAGAAATGTGTTAATCACGACGGCCATATAGCGGAAGATGCATGGGTCGTCGGCCATCTTGGCTGTCAGATCCCAACGTGATGAATAATCTAGGTCACGTATTGTTTTTGTCTTTAGAATGTATGGCGTGTCAATAAAAGATGAGTTGCAGGCTGCGAACATGTGGGCCAAGAGAAAACTTTATGTTGAAATAAGGACGGCAGACCTTCATAAACAGTTCTGATGGTTAGGTGGCGCTAATGTTCACAAATGGTAGTTTTCACAGTAAAATAATAATAATAGTACATTTTATTTGTAAAAAGCACTTAACATTGAGCAAACAACCTCAACGTGCTACAATGTATTAAAGAAACAGATAATAAAAATAAATAAAAAATACAAAGTAGAACAGCCTAATAGTTAGAACAAGTATGCAAATGTCTAAAAAAATGTTGTTGTTTTTCATAAAAAAGAAGGGTTTTTAAGCCTTTTTTAAAGCATCCACAGTCTGTGGTGACCTCAGTTGGTCAGGGAGAGTGTTCCACAGACTGGGAGCGGCGGAGCAGAAAGCCCACGGTGATACTAAAATACATCCCAAGATTAGGAATTCAAAATTATTTGCAAAATTTTTATACTTCCAGTAATTATTTTTGAGCATTAACGGTGCGAACATGTACAAATATATCCATATATCCAATACATACAGTGTATACATGTACATAAATCACAAAAAAATGCCATTTATTACACACACACACACACATATATATACATATATACATACATACATATATCTATATATATATATAAATATATATATATATATATACTATATTGCCAAGAGTATTTGACCACCTGCCTTGACTCACATATGTACTTGAAGTGCCATACCATTCCTAACCCATAGGGTTCAACATGACCTTTTGCAGCTATTACAGCTTCAACTCTTCTGGGAAGACTGTCCACAAGGTTGTGGAGTGTGTTCATAGCAATTTTCCACCATTCTTCCAAAAGTGCATTGGTGAGGTCACACACTGATGTTGGTGGAGAAGGCCTGGCTCTCAGTCTCTGCTCTAATTTATCCCAATGGTGTTCTATCGTTTCAGGTCAGGACTCTGTGCAGGCCAGTCAAGTTCATCCACACCAGACTCTGTCATCCATGTTTATGGACCTTGCTTTGTGCACTGGTGCACAGTCATGTTGGAAGAGGAAGGGGCCCACTCCAAACTGTTCCCACAATTTTCCTGGAAGATTTAAAGTTCCTTTCACTGGAACTAAGGGGCCAAGCCCAACTCCTGAAAAAACAACCCCACACCATAATTCCATTTTTTTACAATAAAGCCAACGGTTGACTTAGGTATATTTAGCAGCGAGGACATTTCACGACTGGGTTTGTTGCACAGGTGGCATCCTATGACAGTTCCATGCTGGAAATCACTGAGAGCGGCCCATTCTTTCACACACGTATGTAGAAACAGTCTCCATGCCTAAGTGCTTGATTTGAGACACCTGTGATTTGGACATCTGATTCTCATCATTTGTAATATAGTGTATATACAAGCGCACACACACACACAAACAACCTTGTGTGTGTATATATATGTATATATATACATATACATATATATGTATATATATATATATATATGTATATATATATATATATATATATGTATATATATATATATATATATATATATATATATACATATACATACATACATACATATATATATATATATACATACACATATATATATATACACACATATACATATATATATATACACACACACACATATATATATATCCATCCATCCATCCATTTTCTACCGCTTATTCCCTTTCGGGGTCGCGGGGGGCGCTGGCGCCTATCTCAGCTACAATCGGGCGGAAGGCAGGGTACACCCTGGACAAGTCGCCACCTCATCGCAGGGCCAACACAGATAGACAGACAACATTCACACTCACATTCACACACTAGGGCCAATTTAGTGTTGCCAATCAACTTATTCCCAGGTGCATGTCTTTGGAGGTGGGAGGAAGCCGGAGTACCCGGAGGGAACCCACGCATTCACGGGGAGGACATGCAAACTCCACACAGAAAGATCCCAAGCCTGGATTTGAACCCAGGACTGCAGGAACTTTGTATTGTATTGTACTATGGCTATGAGTTGTTTTTTGTTGTTGTTTTTTTTCCCTTGGCCTCAGTCTGCACCTCCTCTCCAGGGCCCAGGCTAAGACCGATTTTTTTATTTTATTTTAATCTTCTATTCCCCCCCCCCCTCTTTGTTTACCTTTATCTCATCTATTTTGTAAGGGGCGCTGGAAGCCGGCAGACCCGTCAGCGATCCTGTTCTGTCTCCCTGTAATGTTTGTCTAAACTTGAATGGGATTGTGCTGAAAATTTTAATTTTCCTGAAGGAACTCTCCTGACGGAATAAATAAAGTACTATCTAATCTAATACACATATATATACACACATATATGTATAAATATACATACTGTGTTTATACATATAAATACATAATTAAATAAATGCAATGAGATGGCGACTTGTCCAGGGTGTACGCCGCCTTCTGCCCGATTGTAGCTGAGATAGGCACCAGCGCCCCCCGCGACCCCAAAGGGAATAAGCGGTACAAAAAGGATGGATGGATACATAAATATAAAAATATGTATATATACACATACATAAATATAAAAATATGTATATATATATATACATACATACATATATATATATATACACATATATGTATATAAAATGTATATATATACATATATATGTATATATATATATATATATATATACATTTTATATATATGTGTGTGTTTATATATACATATATCTGTATATATGTATAAATATACATTTTATATATCTATAAAAACATGTATATACATAAACATATAGATATAAAATGTATATATACATATATATATACACACATATATATGAATGTATATATATGTTGTATATATAAATATGTATGTATATATAATTATATATACATATATATATATTTTTAAAATACATATATATATATGTTTTATATATAAATATGTATATATATATGCATATATATAATTATATATACATATATACATTTTATATACATATATATATATTTACTAATGTGTTTTATATATTAATATGTATATATATACATATATCTGTATATAAAATTTATATATGTATAAATATACATTTTATATATCTATAAAAATATGTATATACATAAACATATATATAAAATGTATATATATATACACATATGTATATATACACATTTTTAATATACATATATACATTTTATATACATATATATGTATGTATATATGTTTTATATATAAATATGTATATATATGCGTATATATAATTATATATACATTTTATATATATGTATATATACATTATATATAAATATGTTTATATATACTCATATCTGTATAGAAAATGTATATATACATACACATTATACGTATATATATACATTTTATATACATATATATATAAATGTATATACTGTATATATATGCATATATATAATTATATATACATTTTATATATATATGTATATATATACATTATATATAAATATGTTTATATATACTCATATCTGTATAGAAAATGTATATACATGTATATATACATACACATTATACGTATATATATAAATTTTATATACATATATACATAAATATATATACTGTATATATATACTTACATACATACATTTATGCATATATAAGTATGTATGTAAGTATATATATGCATTATATATATGTATATATACATATATATACACACACTACATATATATAGTGTGCATCTCCACAGAGCAGACCACCAGAAGTGATGTCATGAAGCACATGCTAATTGAGCCATGTGTGGTATGAAGGCCTATTTATTACAACTTAAGTCTGAATCATTCATGAGCGCTCCTAAAGAATGCAGAGTCTGTCTGCTGCTCCTCATTAAACTCTTAAAATGTAAATATATGGACACCAGCTTCCCCTTCCAGTCCAAGGTGACAGAAATGGCTCACT
Organism: Nerophis ophidion; assembly: GCF_033978795.1. NCBI lineage: Eukaryota > Metazoa > Chordata > Actinopteri > Syngnathiformes > Syngnathidae > Nerophis > Nerophis ophidion. The sequence goes on along the minus strand of NC_084633.1, from coordinate 36,556,822 downwards.
TACTGGCCGCGTCCAGGCCGGTATCCTCAGCAACCAAACAAACGGAGACACGCGCTTCCTCCGCCCGCGTCACTCGCATGATAAACATTGGAAACTCTCACTTCTTCACTCAAGGTTACGTTCGCGGGACAAGCCATCGTTGGAAAGCAAGACCATGGACGTGCACGTGTTCTAGTCCACGGAAGAGAATACTACTGGCCTCTATGTCTGAGTATGAAACACTGCTCCAAGGCACATTTTCACACTGATGTGGGAGCGACTGTTCCCAGTTAGTGGTGGGCTTCAGTGTGGTGTGGCCAACTTTCACACTCACAGGTCGTAGTGTTGATTCCACTTGGGGTCCAGCGTGTTCCTCACAGTGTCTGTGGAGTGGCACTGCCCCGAACCGTCCACTACCACCTTGGCAAAGGGATCAGGGAGACCTGAGGGTACGACAGAAGTGACAATGCTAAATAAACACATTGGAGAAAACAGATATCAAGTTTTTTTTTGTACTAAAATGATTTAATAAACAATAAATTTGACTTACCTTATTTTCCGGACTATAGTAAGAACTTAAAAACCTTTTATTTTTTCAAAACTACAATGCACCTTATACCCCGGTGCCCATAATGTATGGAATAATTTTAGTTGTGCTTACTAACGTTGAAGCTATTTTACTTGGTACATTGTGTCATAATAAGTGTGACCAGCAGATGGCAGTCACACATAAGAGATACGTGTAGACTGCAATGTGATGGCAGTCACACATAAGAGATATGTGTAGACTGCACTATGATGGCAGCCATACATGAGATATAAGTGGAGACTGCACTATGATGGCAGTCACACATAAGAGATACGTGTAGATTGCAATGTGATGGCAGTCACACATGAGAGATAATTGTAGACAGCCCTATGATGGCAGTCACACATAAGAGATACGTGTAGACTGCACTATGATGGCAGCCACACATGAGAGATAAGTGTAAACTGCACTATGATGGCAGTCACACATGAGAGATAAGTGTAGACTGCACTATGATGGCAGTCACACATAAGAGATACGTGTAGATTGCAATGTGATGGCAGTCACACATGAGAGATAAGTGTAGACTGCACTATGATGGCAGTCACACATAAGAGATACGTGTAGACTGCAATGTGATGGCAGTCACACATGAGAGATAAGTGTAGACTGCACTATGATGGCAGTGACACATAAGAGATACGTGTAGACTGCAATATAATGGCAGTCACACATGAGAGATAATTGTAGACAGCCCTATGATGGCAGTCACACATAAGAGATACGTGTAGACTGCACTACGATGGCAGCCACACATGAGAGATAAGTGTAAACTGCAATATGATGGCAGTCACACATAAGAGATACGTGTAGACTGCAATGTGATGGCAGTCACACATGAGAGATAAGTGTAGACTGCACTATGATGGCAGTGACACATAAGAGATACGTGTAGACTGCAATATAATGGCAGTCACACATGAGAGATAATTGTAGACAGCCCTATGATGGCAGTCACACATAAGAGATAGGTGTAGACTGCACTACGATGGCAGCCACACATGAGAGATAAGTGTAAACTGCACTATGATGGCAGTCACACATGAGATACGTGTAGACTGCAATATGATGGCAGTCACACATAAGAGATACGTGTAGACTGCAATATGATGGCAGTCACAGAAAAGAGATACGTGTAGACTGCAATTAGATGGAAGTACATGTAGACTGCAATATGATGGCAGTACGTGTTGACTGCGATATGATGGCAGTCACACCTAAGAGATACGTGTAGACTGCAATATGATGGCAGTCACACATGAGAGATAATTGTAGACAGCCCTATGATGGCAGCCACACATAAGATATACATGTAGACTGCACTATGATGGCAGTCACACATGAGATACGTGTAGACTGCAATATGATGGCAGTCACACATAAGAGATACGTGTAGACTGCAATATGATGGCAGTCACAGAAAAGAGATACGTGTAGACTGCAATTAGATGGAAGTACATGTAGACTGCAATATGATGGCAGTACGTGTTGACTGCGATATGATGGCAGTCACACCTAAGAGATACGTGTAGACTGCAATATGATGGCAGTCACACATTAAAGATACGTGTAGACTGCACTATGATGGCAGTCACACATAAGAGATACTGCACTATGATGGCAGCCACACATAAGATATACATGTAGACTGCAATTAGATGGAAGTACATGTAGACTGCAATATGATGGAAGTACGTGTTGACTGCGATATGATGGCAGCCACACATAAGATATACGTGTAGACTGCAATTAGATGGAAGTACATGTAGACTGCAATATGATGGAAGTACGTGTTGACTGCGATATGATGGCAGTCACACCTAAGAGATACGTGTAGACTGCAATATGATGGCAGTCACACATTAAAGATACGTGTAGACTGCACTATGATGGCAGTCACACATAAGAGATACTGCACTATGATGGCAGCCACACATAAGATATACATGTAGACTGCAATATGATGGCAGTCACACCTAAGAGATACGTGTAGACTGCACTATGATAGCAGTCACACATAAGAGATACGTGTTGACTGCAATATGATGGCAGTCACAGAAAAGAGATATGTGTAGACTGCAATTAGATGGAAGTACGTGTTGACTGCAATATGATGGCAGTCACACATAAGAGATACGTGTAGGCTGCACTATGATAGCAGTCACACATAAGAGATACGTGTAGACTGCAATATGATGGCAGTCACAGAAAAGACATACGTGTAGACTGCAATATGATGGAAGTACGTGTTGACTGCAATATGATGGCAGTCACACATAAGAGATACGTGTAGACTGCACTATGATAGTCATCATTGTCACCGACGTCCCACTGGGTCATTATTGTCACCGATGTCCCACTGGGTGTGAGTTTTCCTTGCCCTTATGTGGGCCTACCGAGGATGTCGTGGTGGTCTGTGCAGCCCTTTGAGACACTAGTGATTTAGGGCTATATAAGTAAACATTGATTGATTGATTGATTGATGATAGCAGTCACACATAAGAGATACGTGTAGACTGCAATGTGATGGCAGTCACACATAAGAGATACGTGTAGACTGCAATGTGATGGAAGTACGTGTAGACTGCAATATGATGGAAGTACGTGTTGACTGCAATATGATGGCAGTCACACATAAGAGATACGTGTAGACTGCACTATGATAGCAGTCACACATAAGAGATACGTGTAGACTGCAATATGACGGAAGTACGTGTTGACAGCAATATGATAGCAGTCACACAAAAGAGATACGTGCAGACCGCAATATGATGGCATTCACACCTAAGAGATACGTGTAAACTGCAAAAACTGCAATATGATGGAAGTACGTGTAGACTGCAATATGATGGACGTACGTGTTGACTGCAATATGATGGCAGTCACACAGAAGAGATACGTGTAGACTGCAATATGATGGCAGTCACACAGAAGAGATACGTGTAGACTGCAATATGATGGCAGTCACACAGAAGAGATACGTGTAGACTGCAATATGATGGCAGTCACACAGAAGAGATACGTGTAGACTGCAATATGATGGCAGTCACAGAAAAGAGATACGTGTAGACTGCAATATGATGGACGTACGTGTTGACTGCAATATGATGGCAGTCACACAGAAGAGATACGTGTAGACTGCAATATGATGGCAGTCACACAGAAGAGATACGTGTTGACTGCCATATGATGGCAGTCACACAGAAGAGATACGTGTAGACTGCAATATGATGGCAGTCACACAGAAAAGATACGTGTAGACTGCAATATGATGGCAGTCACACCTAAGAGATACGTGTAGACTGCAATATGATGGAAGTACGTGTTGACTGCAATATGATGGCAGTCACACATAAAAGATAAGTGTATGAAAATACTGTATGAAAACAGACCTGAATAGACCCGCTCATTGGCAGTGCGTCTTAAAATCCAGTGCGCTCTATGGTCCGGAAAATACGGTAATTTTAGTTTTTGAATACATGACATTCACTTTAATTATTATTTATTTCTTTAAAACTGGCAACGTTAAAGGACAAAATACTGTATACTTTTGGGAAACCGTTGAAATAAAGCAATAACAATTTTTTTTTACTTACATCTATTTTTTGAATAACTGTAATTATTATTTACTTCTTAAAAAACTGGCAAAGTTAAATGACAAAATACTGCATAATTTTGTAAAACTGTTGGAATAAAGTAATAAAAAACTAACTGACTTAATTAAAAAAAATTTAAGATATGACATTCAGTGTAGTTGTCATTTATTTCATTAAAAACTGTCAACCTTAAAAGACAAGATACTGCATAATTTTGTAAAACTGTTGGAAAAAAGTAACAAAGATAATGACTTCATTAAAAAAATGTAATATAAGAAATTGACAGTAATTATCATTTATTTTGTTGAAAACTGTCAACCTTAAAGGACAAGATATTGTATAATTTTGTTGAAATAAGGTAATTAAAAAAAGACCATTTTAAGTGCAAGTTTTTAATTGTTGGTAACTGATGAGAGCAGTATCTCCTCTACCATTGAGTTATATTGCATAATTACATTACAATTAAAAAATAACAATTAAAAAATAATTAAAAAATAACAGTGTTTCCTCCTTACATGTAATCCAATATTTGAAATCCCCCGCGCTTATTGGTGTATGTATTGTGACATTTGTGTATATATGTATATATATACATATACATATATATAAATATATATATATATATAAATATATATATATATACACATATATATACACACACACACATATATATACACATATACTCATATTCAAATATATATATATATACAAATTCTTACTTATATATACATATATACACACATATATACATAAATACATATATTTATATATACACACATATATACACATATAGTCATATTCACATATATATATACAAATTCTTGCTTATATACACATATATACACAGTTTTACTTCTATATTCACATATACACACAAATATATACAGTGGTGCAAAAAAGTATTTAGTCATCCAGGGATTGTCCAAGTTCTCCCACTTAAAATGATGACAGAGGTCTGTAATTGTCATCATAGGTACACTTCAACTGTGAGAGACAGAATGTGAAAATCGGTGGCTGACTAAATACTTTTTTGCCCCACTGTATATACACACAAACACATATACACACATCTATACTTATATATACCGTATTTCCTTGAATTGCCGCCGGGGCGCTAATTAATTCAAAACCTCTTCTCACTCCGGTGTTTACCAAAGTCATGCGGTAAATTTAGGCATGCGCTTAAAAATTTGAGTGTGATGTAAGGATACCATCATGAAAAAAACATTTAATAAAAAAAACGTTATTATGGTCTTACCATCCATCCATCCATTTTCTACCGCTTATTCCCTTTCGGGGTCGCGGGGGGCGCTGGCGCCTATCTCAGCTACAATTGGGCGGAAGGCGGGGTACACCCTGGACAAGTCGCCACCTCATCGCAGGGCCAACACAGATAGACAGACAACATTCACACACTAGGGACCATTTAGTGTTGCCAATCAACCTATCCCCAGGTTATGGTCTTACCTTTACTTATAAATGAAGTCCATGCGCCGCTCCTTCTGATCAAAAGCATCGATAACTTGTTTATAGAAGTCTTCCTTATCTTTCTTCAGTTTTAAAAGTCTCTCTGTCTCGATGGAGATCTTCCATTATGACATTACCGTCTTTTCCCTTTGACAAAAGTCAAAGCCCAATCTGAACGTTATTGTCTCAACAACTAAGATAGAGTGTTCACCATTTCCACAAGTTATTGATAAAAACTTCACAGTGAGAATCCCAGATTTCCCAGAATTCCAGGATTTCTAGGACATTTTTCCCATTTAAAATTAATCGGCCATTTTTCAAACTTCCACCATTTCCACATTTTTCAAACCATTCCACCTTCAACACATTCCACTCATCCTGGACATTCAAACTATCATTTTTTCCAAGTTAAAAAAATTCCAGGAATTTACGGTTTTCCAAACTCTTTTTTCTGTCTACTACTACTTCCACATTTTCCAACCCACTTTTACCGTTTAACTGTCCAAACATTCCTCTTAATCAGGACCAAAAAAACTAAGTTGTTTTTTGAACTGGAAACATTTCCGGTTTTCCCGTAATTCCGTAATACCATTTCTCAGTTAAAAATCTTTCTCGGCCGATTTGAACATTTCCAACACCAACCATTAGGCTCATTCAAAAAATATTTTTTCTTTAGCATTTTCCAATAAATTCCTGCTTTTGCCAACATTTCTAAATGTCCATGAAATTCCCATCAACATGAATGGGACATTTTTTCAAAGTTCCACAACTCCCACATTTTTATCCGATTCAAACCCTTCCAACTTGCCCTGTTCAGGAATTACGTGCTCCATTTCAACAACTCTAAAAATTTTTTCCTGGATTTCAAAGAATTCCTAGTCTTTAGGGACATTTTCCCCATTCAGAATAAATTATACATTTTTCACCGGTTCAAACTTTTACACATTCAATTCATCCTGGATATTCAAACAACCATTTTCTCATATTCAACACATTTCCAGGAATTCTTGTTTTTTTCTCTAAGCTTATTTCCAACCTTTTTAGTGCATTGACTAATTCCACATTTTTCAAGCCACTTCAACTGTTCCATTGTCAAAACATTCCTCTTATTCAGGACAAAACATTTATGAACTGGAAAAATTCCCATTTTACCTGAAATTCCAGGAATTCCATCTCCTAATTAAAATGCTGCTACTTAAACTTTTCTCGATCTATTTGAAAAATTCCAAAACCAACTCATTCAGAACATTCCAATTTTTTAGCATTTTCAAAAATAAAATCCCTCTTTTTCAGAAATTCCCAAATTTCCATAACATTTTCATTGAAATGAATGAGACATTTTTCAAATTTCCACAACTCCCACATTTTTTATCCGAATCAAACCGTTTCTACTTAAAAATATTCAGCATGTTCGGGAATTTT